>NW_026616205.1:0-28460 GCF_000801105.2 Raphanus sativus | reverse complement strand
ATCGATCGATGCGTTCCACACTCTCACGGCCTGCAAAGAAGTCGAGGTCAAATAAAAAGAAAAAGGGGATTTACTCAAGTTTCGAAAACAAACCTCGTTGACCAAGCGAGCACCCTCCGCAGTCACCTTGTCCCTCTCCTCGTTGTCCAATAGACTCATCACGGGAAAACACCGGGAGGGAGTTCATCGAAGAAGTCACCCCGGGGGAGGAACACCCTGATCTCTGTAGTGAAGTCAGGATCGTATCTCGGCAGCTCACCATTTCCCGACGAGGCCTCGAAAGCAATCCTTTTATCCTTCCGAGATCTTCCGCCTCCGCCTTGAAGGGGCAAAAACGTAGGATCTATCGATTGACACGGGCCGCGTACCGCCCTCGCGATTGGTGAAACGCGACCGGCCCCTCGAATCCGGTCAAGAGTAAAGGAATTCCAGGAACAAGGGCATTGTCCTAAAAATGTCTCTCTTGGTCGAAAGATCGAAGGAACATGCATGAGACACCTGTGCTCTGAACAAAAAAAAAAAACACACGTTCAGTACTCGCTTTTCGGATTCTAAGAAAGGGGATGCGACAATCTTACCTCGTTGGTACAACCAGTCCGTCGGGAATAGGTGGAGAAAGCCTTCCTCGACAGACTCTTCATCTATCCTCACGAAAAAGAAACGGTCAAAGCGAGGTGACTCCCATGGATTACCGAAAAAATTGGTCCTCGCCTTCATGGAGTATACTCCATTGATGCTCGTCGTCTTGGAGTTCCACAACCCTTCGAAGTCAGCAGGGCTAAGGTCCATCCCTAACTCGTAACTCAAAATCACAACGCCAAGCCACCTTTCCAAAGCCGGCACGTTCATCTGGCTGATTACGATTCCGAAACGGTCGAGAGCCTGAACAATGACCCCAGGGATTGGGAACCACAGTCGGCATTGCGTCAGGAACGCCTCGTAGCAAGTAAAGTAACCCTTCGGAGGATGCTCCGAACTCTCATTCCCACGAGGAATGCGAAACATGACTCCCTTCGGAACCTCATAAACTCTCGAAGAGTTCCGAGATATTCAGGGGATACTTCGCTCGGCGAGTCAGTTTCCTTACGCGCCCTCAGAGGTCGCCGGGGAATCGGGATCACGGGAAGGGGAGCATCAGAACCGAAGACGGCGTCGCAATACGCGCTCCTGTCAATCTCTGGAACCTCGGGTTTCGGAACTCCTCCTCGGCATGGAAACTATCCGAAGACGAGTGAGACTGCCTCCTCGAGGATTTTAATCTTGAAGTCATTCTTTTCTTAAAGGAAAGAGAGAATTTGCAAGAGAGAGATTAACTTAAGATTCTTGGGTGAAATAAGAATGGTAAAGAATTCACAAGTCTTTATAGGCAAGGATTTGACTATTCACCCCGACCTTCGACACGATTTCGTCTCCATACTTTCCTCACGAACCAATACCGCAAGCTAGGACCTACAAACCCTACGGCTCCTAGCTAGCTAGGGGCTAACTGTTGGGGTCAAAAATCGGGTAAGACGAAATCGATGTCCGAAAGTCTCGGAAAAACATGAAAGATGTTAGAGCAACCTCGAGAGACTAATTGTTAATCGAGAAACCTTGGAAAAAATATTAAGTTTGAGATTAATCATCTCGAAATCAACGGCTAGAAACGTTTTCTACACGAGAAAAAACCTACGGAAAACTAAAAAGAACGCAAAAACACGCACAAGCCGAAGGAACCGAGCAGCCGACTCCGGTCGCGGCCGTGGCCACCGGGCGGCTAGCCCCCGTGCTGGCCGTAGCCGCCGCGGCTAGCGCCCGTGCTGGCCGTGGCCGCCGGGCGGCTAGCCCCCGTGATGGCCGTGGCCGCCGCCGGCTAGCCCCGTGCTGGCCGTGGCCGCCGGGCGGCTAGCCCCCGTGCTGGCCGTGGCCGCCGGCGGCTATCGCCCGTGCTGGCCGTGGTCGCCGGGCGGCTAGCCCCGTGCTGGCTCGGGTCGTCGGGCGGCTAGCGCCCGTGCTGGCCGTGGCCGCCGGGCGGCTAGCCCCCTTGCTGGCCGTGGCCGCCGGCGGCTAGCGCCCGTGCCGGCCGTGGTCGCCGGGCGGCTAGCCCCGTGCTGGCTCGGGTCGTTGGGCGGCTAGTCTTCGTGCGTAAGTTCCAGGCCCCCGGGTCGCCGGAAATCCGTGTTTTGCGACTTTCCGAGATCCCGCAAACAAAACTCCTTTTCCTGCTCCAAGATTTCGGAGAACCCATAAGACGTCGACGGACAGAAAGACTTCGTATAAAACGGTGATGGTTATCTTAAAACACCATTCGCCTCAGCAATGGATCGAAGATCTTCTGAAAGACTCGACATCCAAGTAGGAGCATTCTTTCAAAGAAATCGTAGAAAACAACGGAAGTTCAGAAGACGGCCGAAAGGGACCAAACCCGATCGGACGGCCCATTTACGATTTTCTAAAAGATAGATACGACGGTTTACAATTATCTTCACATAACAAGATAAATGTTAAACTTCCGAAAGGATAAATGTCAAATTTCCGAAAGGATAAATGTCAACTTTCCCGATAAACACGAAGGCCGACGAAAATGGAAAAAGCCCAGCTCGCGGCAGACTCAGCCCATCAAGAATAGACCGTCATATGGGAGTATATAAGCAAGGCTAGGAGCAGAGGAAGGGGGATCCGAAATCAGAAGAAAGAAACCACTCTAGAGCAACTTAGAACTTAGGCTTTTATTTCCTTTTTAGCGAGCTGCGACTCAACTAGGTTAGATCTAGGTTTTGAGACTAGTGACGATCGACAGCTCTTGCGGCCGAGATCTCGACCTGTTGTTCAAACGCTCTCCGCGAATTCGGAAATAAGATTCTTTCTTTTGCTCTCTTTATTTTACGCATTTATTCCCAAACTAAACTCGTATTAACTTCGTCGTGCGTGGCCCAGCAGATAGCCGGGATCCTCGGGAAAACTAGGTCAACTTAGTTTTCCTACGTTTAAACTTGACTAAAATCGACAGTGCGAATTTCGGTTCCCACACCCTTGGGGAGTACATCTTGGCCAAGCCGGTTCCCCTTGGAACTTTCCCATTCACAAGCATGATACCTTATCTTGCCTCAACTCCCTCTTGACTCACCTAGTAAGGTTCCATGGTCATCTCAGTTTCCAGAAATAATTTTCGGTTTGGAACACAATACCTCTGAGCAGTGAGTTGAGCTGAAGTTACAACCCAATCAGAACATCCACTCATCTGCCTCAAAAGGATCCACACTACCTGAGAATTACTTAGTTCTCATCTGAGCTATTTGCTCCAGCACCCTCAGGTAATCCACTAACCAAGCTGCTCTAGCTGGTGGATCAATCTAGACCACCTCAGCTACTGGCCCAGCTTGATCATTAGCTGCCAAAACAGCTGCCCAGTCCACCGGTTAGTTCTCCCATTGCTTGCAACAAATATTTGGATCCGTCCGATTCACATCACAAGAGGATTCAGCTTCCCCTTCCAGCTCTTGTTCCAGCTGCAGCTCAGCTCATTCCCACTCAAACCTCAGTAGGGTTGAGCTGACTTACAGTCAATCCAGCTTCATTGTTAACTTCCTCCAGCTGAGTCAACAATAAAACTGGCGGATTAATCACATCAGCATCTACTTGTCCGGATGCATGGGTGAACAACCACAACCCAACGATCCTAGAATCAAGCATGCTCTGATACCAACTTGTAAGACCCGAACCCGGCCGGCTAGGCCGCGGTCGATGCCTCACGTTGCTCGGTCCATACCCTGACCGAACTACTCAATTTTTTCGATCTTAACCTATACTTTCGCCTAAGGCGAAGTCTATCTTAGACCTTAGCTTAAGACTACCTTAGTCATTCCCTAGCTTAGATCCTTTCAACTTATGCACATCGGAATATTCTCTACTTAACCATTGGTCTAAAACCAACCTAACACTGGTCAGATCGAATCACCTTAGCCATGGTCAGTATACACAACTACTACCAGCTCCAAGGTTGATCATGAACCTAATCCAAGTCATACAACAACCAAGGTTCCATTCCCCTAACCATTCTATCTAGATCTATGCAATATTGCTAGATCATACCTTTGCCACATCCACGGAGCTTGATAGCTCTTTGTCTCAGCTGCCTTAGCTGTCTAGCTAGCTCATCCAGCTAGCTGAACTGAACCACTTCACTTGAGGTTCCCAACTCTCTTCCAGCTGATCGAGCTGCGAGGTAGCTTTGCCTAGCTCCCCGTCCACTCGTCCAACTACCTTATACCTGTATAAACTCTCCCCCTAGGTACTTAGTCATTCAACCAACCATCCCCACAGACCAAGTACCTTTGGGAGGTCTTCAGCTGCAAAACCAACCACAAGCAAACATGCTCCAAAAACTAATTAAAATTCATGATAATTCATGATAATTCATAACTAAGAGAATGGTCAAGTCAGATTTCTCAGAACTGGCCTCGATCATACTGATCTCGCCCATGAACAGCCCATATGGCCATAACTGACCACCTCTAAATCAATGAGATAAAACTAATCTTTCACCATGATAATTCATGATAAATACCCATTAAGAGATATTTGAAGTCGGATCCTAACAATTCCTTCAGGAACTATCAGATCTCCACTTACCTGCCCAACCAAGGCCATGGAGAGATTTATCTGAACCGGCCACTCCCTGGTTCAGTACCTCCATGTCTGAACAACATAGAATAGGATTAATAATGCCACCAGTTCCTGAGTCAATCAACCAACCACCCCACATGACTCAGAACTGATGAGTCTTCACACATACCTAACCAGCCATGGAACTATGTCCCACTGAACCTGATTAGTGTTGCTCTTACCACTGGTGCATCCTTTGATCAATCAGATCAGACACATTGATCCATCATCCATGGATCAGGTCGTCCATCCTTGCCCATGATCAGATCACACACAGCCTTCCTTGTATAAACACACCAGCACAATACTTGTGGTCCATACCAACAAGTACTGGCCTTACTCCTCTCCTTTGCTTGCTGTTGGATCCAAACGAATTGGACCTTACACTCCACATGGTTCCTCTGGTACTAGGACTCCCATGTGTCTCATCAGTGGGTCGGACTCATGGTTCACACCATGATCAAACCCAACACCAAACCATGATCCATCATTGATCACTATCCAATGAACAGCATCTAACCATCATCCCACATGGATGAGTTAGATCAGTTATGATCCGCCCCCTTTGTCCAGGGTCTTGGATTCCTAAGACACATCACAATATACATTCCTCAAGGGGCGTGCCATGCCTGGCCTTGATCCCACCCCAAGAGACACAACACAGACATAAACATAAACATAAACAGAAGTAATCAACACATGTTACCTCATACTTGATCTTGCTAGATCTTGTGCTTCCCTGATCAGGTCCGGCCTTGTGCCTCTTGCATTTGTCTTATTCAGGTCTTATCACATACCTCCAGTATTGATAAGATCCACTCATGGGTCGCACCCATCATCCCTTCCATGGAACTTCCATGAAATCAGTTTCTGCACTGCATCTGCCTTCAAGGCTGTACATGCCTTTGGAGTGGAGTCCGGCCTTCTCCATTCTCTTCTGACCATTTGCGTGTGTCCCTAAGACACATAGGAAGCCTAGGGTGTGTTCATCCATGATCAAACACCACCCAAGGGTCGTCCATCACTTCTCACTTCAGTGGCCATGAAACTGCCTTTCTACACACCACTGCCCTTAAGGCTGCTCTTGGACTTTGAGAGTTAATCCGGTCATCTCCCTTCTTCCCTGGCTATTTGGATGTGTAATAAGGATGTAGAGGAAGCCAAGGTCGTGGCAAACCATGATCAAAACACACCAGAGGGTCGTTCTCAACTCCCCTCTTGATTGCCATCAAAACTGCCTCTTTGCTGCCTTCAAGCCTCTTTGGTCTTGGATTGTGTAATCCGACCATCTCTCTATTTTTCTCTATTTTTCTTTGTGTTTCAGGAAGAAGAAAAAAGCTCTGACGTGCCTGTAAAGGCACGGACTTGCCTGATATATATAGAAGAAGGGGTGGTTACTTCTTAACCATTGCATCCCTTCATTAACATTTCTGGCCATTGATTTAATCAATGGTCCAGATCACACCTGTTCGCCTATGGCAGTTACCAGACGTCCCTGACAGCCCTAACTGTCTCTAGACATGTCACAAACAAGTCCTATCTGGTTGCCCAAGCCCCTGGTCTGATCCCAAGTGCCCACCGGCTCACCGGCACACCCGGGTGGTCCACATGGTCTGACCACTGTCCGGACCTGGCCCAACTGCCCAAGACTTGATCACTCAGTCCAGCTGACTTGAGCTGATCCCCAGCTGACCCAGCTGAGTGAGCTAGTTCATCCAGCTCAGGGAACTGACACACTCTTCAGTGAGCTACACTGAGCTGCACTACACTTCTCCTAGCTGGTCGAGCTTGCTCCCTGCATCGCCCAGCTGCCATACACTTTGTACAGCTCCTTTATACTTGTCTCTTTCTTGGTTTAGCTATATCTTAGCTTCCTGATGCCTTTAACCTTACTTCCAGGCCATGATACCCTTGTGTTTAGGTCACATGACCTGACTGGTGCGTCTCCTTGCACCATGGTCGATCCTAATGATCATATCCAGGATCGGGGACATGACAGAAAACATCTTTCATACAAGATGTAGTGTGGAACAAAAGGTATGTAGCTTGATCATAGATGGTGCTTCTTGTACTAATGCGGCCAGCAAGTATCTTGTTGATAAGCTAGGTTTGATCAAGACTCCCCACCCGCGACCATACCGACTCAAGTGGCTCAATGATGAAACTGAGCTCAAGATAGCCGAGCAAGTTGTTGTGTCTTTTAGTATTGGCAGGTACCATGACCAGGTGAAGTGTGATGTTGTTCCTATGCAAGCCGGCCACATACTTCTTGGCAGGCCGTGGCAATTTGACAAGGAAACCATCCACCATGGTCGGACAATTGTCTACAGCTTCTGCCATAACAACAAGAAGCACAACCTAGCTCCCCTTAGTCCACAAGAAGTCCATGAAATGCAGAAATCAATGGACCAGGCTGGAAAGGTAAGTAAAACCAACCTTTATATGACTTCAGGCCAAGTTCTTAAATCTTTATCTTGTGAGACGCAGGTGCTACTAATGGTCTTTAAGGAAGGTTGTTTTGCAGGTTTTGAGGCACAAGAGCTACCTGGCGAGGTGCAAGACCTCATGGAGAAGTACAAGGACGTCTTCCCTGATGATATACCCGCCGACTTACCCCTATCCACGGCATTGAGCATCAGATCGACCTTGTACCAGGCGCACCACTGCCCAACTGAGCCGCTTACCGTGTTAACCCTGAAGAGGCCAAGGAGTTGGAGAGGCAGGTCCAAGACTGTGAGGGATTAAACTCACCTCCTGATTTTAGGTCAGGTTAAAGTTTAGGAAAAGGTTAGGGAAAGATAACGTGGGCTGAATCCCGTAAGAACTTATAGAATGAATGATGATTTTATTGATGATTTTTGTAAAGAACCGTTTACAATGGATGTTTTTGATGATTACAAAGAAAGTAAAGTATTTTGAGAGCTTCTGCGTAAGAAGTTGAATTGTGGATCCTTTGATCGTTGTTTGTTGTCTTCTTTAAATAGCCTCAGGCTCCGTCAGTTGCTACCAACAGGTTCCCGAGATCCTCTCCGTGATTTGAGGGATTTGTAACAGCTTCCCTTTGATCGGGTCCTGCGTCTATTTACTTGTCCACGAGCTACCTCTTTGACCGGGTCCTGCGCCTGTTTACTTGTCAACGAGCTGCCTCTTTTCCTTGACCTCTCTGATGAACATCTCCAGCTCACAGCCTCCGGATCTGACTTAGCTGTTCTTGAAGATTGAATTCATGATGGGCCTTTCACGGCCTGTTATGATTTCTGATTGTCTATCACTAGCTAGGGGGTCATATTTGGGCCCAACAGTTGCCCCCAGTTTTCGAGATAAGATTCCTTATCTCAGAAGCTAAACCTAGCCGCCGAGCATCAATCTTTTTGTTGAGATCTCGAGCAACAGTTATCTTTATTGAAGATTTCCTTTGCTTAATCTGATGGCTACGATTGCGTATGAAAAGGAGCAAGTATCCGACTTCTCGGCCAGCAAGCTTCCCATTCCTCAATTCTCAGAGAGTTCAGGTACTTTCGAGATTAACATGTTTAATCTATCCTTTTCCGGAGAGTATGGTTCTAACTTAGGTTTGGTGGGCCCTGATTCAGCTCCAGTCGAGACGTCCCAGATGGGCGATGACAAGGGGGCAGATGAGGGAGATCCAGCCAAAGAAAGTGATCCAGTCGAGGGAGACAAGGATGTCGGGATGAGCTCCCGTGATAATGATGTCTAAGAGCTGCGGCTCTTTTTGAATTGTAATGTTGCTTTTCATGACTTTTGCCCAATGGGCTTTGTTTACGTTTTAGACTTATAGCCTGAGGAGGCTTTTAAACCTTAGGGTCTTCTGAACCCTCGTTAGCCTGGGGAGGCTTTTAAACCCTTTTATTCAAATTTCGGTTTTGTTTTTCGTATTAAGTCATTTGACTTGGTTTGATCGTTTCTTGGATGAGATTGACTTTTGTCAAGTGGAAGTTTTGGTTAGGACATGTATCGTGATTATTATATACAATGTCCAATAACTTATCAGGTCTCGAAGATTTCGAGTGTATTCGATTACGAGGATCCTTAGAAGGAGTTCCTGAAATATTGATATTAGCTCCGGGTTTTTAAGAACCTGAGCTACCCTGAAGACCTTAGGAGGGGGTTCATGGGAACCTGAATTCGTTTGTGGGATTTTAAGACCCATTGAAGTTTGCTTAGGATTTTAAGACCTTTTGAGATTTGATAAGGATTTTAAGACCTTTTGAGATTTGATAAGGATTTTAAGACCTTTTGGGATTTGATAAGGATTTTAAGACCTTTAGTGGTTTCTAAGGATTTTTAAGACCTTAGATTTTGGTTTGTCGAAGTTTGGTATCGCCTGAAGGATTTTAAGACCTTTGAGGTTACTAAGGATCTTAAGACCTTAGGTCCCGGTTCGTGGAGACCAGAGTTTGTTGGAAGGATTTTAAGACCTTCGAGATAACTGAGGGTTTTAAGACCTTAGGTTCAGGTTGACGGAGACCTGAATTTGTTCGAAGGGTTTTAAGACCTTAGGTTCAGGTTCACGGAGACCTGAATTTATTCGAAGGGTTTTAGGACCTTAGGTTCAGGTTCACGGAGACCTGAAGTTATTCGAAGGGTTTTAAGACCTTAAGTTCAGGTTCACGGAGACCTGAATTTGTTTGAAGGTTTTTAAGACCTTAGGTTCAGGTTCACGGAGACCTGAATTTGTTCGAAGGGTTTTAAGACCTTAGGTTCAGGTTCATTGAGACCTGAATTTATTCGAAGGGTTTTAAGACCTTAGGTTCAGGTTCACGGAGACCTGAAGTTATTCGAAGGGTTTTAAGACCTTAGGTTCAGGTTCACGGAGACCTGAAGTTATTCGAAGGGTTTTAAGACCTTAGGTTCAGGTTCACGGAGACCTGAATTTGTTTGAAGGTTTTTAAGACCTTAGGTTCAGGTTCACGGAGACCTGAATTTGTTCGAAGGATTTTAAGACCTTTGGTTCAGGTTCATTGAGACCTGAGTTAGTTCGAAGGATTTTAAGACCTTAGGTTCAAGTTCGTAGAGACCTGAATTTGTTAAAAAGTCAAGGTATCGAAGATAATTGCTTTATTGATAATAGGATACATGGTGTCACAATAATCATATAATCACTGTTTGGGCTATATGTTCTCAAACATATGCCCCCTTTCGCCATGGTGGAAAGAGTGTTAAAATGAGATTGGGGTTGGACTCATAACACAGTTGTCTACGTACCCAGTCAAGGGGTCAAGCCTAACGTAATTCGAGGAACTTAAGTATCTAATGATAGTATTTCTTCAGATTTGTGGCATTCCACGATCTGATTTCAGGTACCTCGGTTTGTACCTTCAGAAGCTTATAGACGCCAGGTCGTACCACGTGGATAATCCGGTAAGGATTTTCCCAATTGGTTCCTAACTTCCCAGCATCTGGTTCCTTGGTTCCTTCGAGAACCTTCCTAAGTACCAGGTCACCTACAACAAATTGTCAAGGCCTGACTTTGGAATTATAATGTCGAGCCATTGCCTGCTGATAGTTTTGAATCCGAAGCAAAGCTCTGTCTCGTCGTTCCTCGATTAAATCGAGGCTGTCCGATAAGAGCTGGTCGTTAGCTTCGGGATCAGACGTACAGAGCCCTCGGCGGAGGCTCCCAGTGGAGGTTTCCGCCTGAACGACAGCTTCCATTCCGTAGGCTAAAGAAAAAAGGGGTTTCCTCTGTAGCCTTTCTCGGGGTGTTTCGACATGCCCAAAGTACTTCAAGTATCTTTTCAGACCAGGTTTTCTTGTTGGTTCTGAGGCATTTCTTGAGGTTTGCTAATATTGACTTATTAGCAGCCTCTGCCTGACCGTGACCTTGAGGTCGTCGAGGTGTTGAGAAGGTAAGGCGGATATTCTATTTGTCGCAAAATGCTTTGAAGTCGCGAGAAATGAACTGTCCTCCGTTGTCGGTTACGATCTCATACGGGACGCCGTGGCGGCAGACAATGTCTTTCCACACAAATCTTTCGACTTTGAATCTAGTTATCTGTTGGAAAGCTTCAGCCTCTATCCACTTCGTGAAGTAGTCTGTCAAGGCCAAGAGGAAGCGTAGCTTCTGCCTTCCCCTTCCTGACGTTATGAGTGGTCCTACGATGTCCATGGACCACCTCATGAACGGGTACGGAGCGGATATTGAGGATAGTTTTTTTCGCAGGCTGATGTATAATCGGTGCATGCCTTTGGCATTTATCACATGAAGAGGAGTAAACCTCGCAGTCAGCGATAATGGTGGGCCAGAAATAACCCTGTCTTTTGATTCGGATAGCTAGAGCTCTGCCCCCAGAGTGGTTTCTTCAGGAGCATGCGTGCATTTCTTTCATAAGATTGATAGCATCGAGGCCATGGATGCATTTTAGGTAAGGTCCAGAAATGCTTCGTTTATGGAGGGCTGACTCGATTATGCAGTATCTTGCGCTTAATGCTTTGAGTTTTCGGGCCTCCCACTTATTGGGGGGGGGATCTTACCCTACAAGATGTACCGCATGATCGGTATTCTCCAATCCTCTCTCCCAATGATTTTGTCATGAAGAGATGAGAGCGGGTCTTGTTCAGGTCCCTGAGTGTCGTGACCTAATGTGTCTTGTTCAGGTCCCTTAGTGTCGTGACCTGATGTCTTATTGCCCCCGGAGATATTGGTCGGATTAGGCTCGAAGGATTCTGAATTGTGAGGAATATCTCCAGTTCTGGTGTTGTTCTCCGGAGTCTGGGTCGTTTCTTCGGATGCGCTTTCAAAAGGAGAACGACTCCTGGTCCTGGCTGCGTAGACAGGTGAATCCGAGGTCTGGATCTTGCCCCCGGAGGTATGCTTTTTAAAGCTACGAATTCTGGTTTTTGGGAACCAGTAGGTTGTAAGAACTTGGGTTGCTACCGTCTGGGGGTAACTACCTTTCGTTTGCTCTTTCGGCTTGCTATCGATCTCAGCTTTGGTAGCTATGTCGATACTTGGCTTTTCGATTCCCTTTACGGGTATGATCCGTTTTACGAGGGGGTCTGATGTTGACGCTAAAGTAGCCTGCGCGTCTGCTGAGGAGTTCTCTCCTCGTGGGATCCTCGTTAGTTCAAATCTGTTGAACTGCTTAGTGAGGTTCCGGACAACTTCTAGGTATGCCCCCATTCTTTCGTCCCTTGTTTCATACTCGCCGTGGAACTGGCTAGCTACTAGTTGTGAATCACTATAAGCGTTCAGCTCTCGAATTCCGAGGCTTGGGGCGAGTTTTAATCCTGCAATTAATGCTTCGTATTCAGCCTCGTTATTAGAAGCGCTGAATCCGAGCCTGTAGGATTGTTGGATGGTTTCTCCAGCTGAGGAGGTCAGCCTTAGACCGATGCCAGAACCTTGTCTTGGCGAGGCTCGTCAATGTACAGACTCCACTTCGGAGCTTCCGTTTCCAAGTCTAGTTGTTCGGGAGCTAGCTCGATTATGAAATCGGCAAGGACCTGAGCTTTTGCTGCTGCTCGAGGTCTATACTCGATATCGTATTCACTGAGCTCTATTGCACATTTAGCAAATCGTCATGATTGGCTAGGGCTGTGCAAAATTGTTCGCAATGGTTGTGAAGTCATTACGACGATTGAGTGCGATTGAAAATAAGGTCACAATTTTCTGGCAGCTGTTACGACAGCTAGAGCTAGTTTTTCCATAGTAGGGTATCTAGTTTCGGCGTCTATCAGACTCTTGCTGGTATAATAGACAGGTCTTTGCTCGTTTTGCTCTTCTCGTACCTGCACACCACTAACTGCAGCGGTTGATACGGCGAGGTAAAGATATAGCGGTTCTCCCATACTGGTTTAGCCAGGATCGGAGGTTCGGAGAAGTAAGCTTTCAATTGTTTGAAGGCTTCCTCGCACTTTTCGTCCCATAAGAACTTCTTATTATTTTTTAGAAGTTTGTAGAATGGGAGGCACTTATCGGTGGACCTGGATATGAATCGATTTAATGCTGCGATTCGTCCAGTCAATCTCTGTACCTCTCTGGTTGTCTTAGGTGACGGCATTTCCAGAAAGGTAGCTATCTGTTTCGGGTTGGCTTCGATGCCTCTTTCGGTTACGAGGTAGCCGAGAAACTCGCTTGAAGGTACCCCGAAGGTGCACTTAGCAGGGTTGAGCTTCATATCGTATTTGTTGAGGATATCGAAGCATTCCCTTAGGTGGGAAATATGGTTTTCTCTAATTGAAGATTTGACTAGCATATCATCAATATAGACCTCCATGGTTTTCCCGAGCAGGCCAGCGAACATTTTATTCACTAGCCTTTGATAGGTAGCTCCTGCATTTTTTAAACCGAATGGCATGACATTATAGCATTAGGTCCCTCGTTCAGCTATGAATGCGGTTTTCTCTTGATCGTCGGGATCCATCATGATTTGATTGCACCCTGAAAAGGCATCCATGAAGGACAGGAGCTGGTTGCCAGCAGTGGCCTCGACCAAACGATCGATGTGAGGTAACGGGAAGCTGTCTTTGGGACAAGCTTTATTTAGGTCGGTAAAATCTACGCAGATTCTCCATTTCCCGTTCTTCTTTTTTACAACTACTGGATTAGCTAGCCAGTCTGGGTAATGTACCTCACGAATGGACCCAGCTTTCGTAAGTCGGTCAACCTCGCCGTTAACAGCTTGAGCCTTTTCTAGGCCTAGCTTGCGACGCTTTTGTTTGATCGGTTTGAAAGTAGGGTCTACATTAAGCTTGTGAGTAGTGACGTCGGCGTTTATACCCTTCATGTCACTGGTGGTCCATGCAAAGGTTCCGACGTTGCTTTTTAGAAAGTCGATGAGCTCCTTCTTAGTCTCGAGAGGTAGCTCGGATCCGATACTCACTTGCTTTTCAGGATTTGAGTCGTCGATACTAACTTGCTCGGTGAGGTTCTTAGGGGGACCTCGAATATTCTGTTGTATCTCACGACCCTCATGGATCTGTAATTGCTATTGGAGTGATTCTATGAGAATTTCGAATCCTCCCAGGTAACAGACCCTGGAGATCTTTTGGTTACCATGCACGGTAGATATCCCTTCAGGTGTCGGGAATTTCACACATTGGTGATAAGTTGAAGCTAATGCTTTCATCTTATGGATCCAACGTCTTCCTAGGATCGCGTGAAACGGGGAAGGTCTGTCGATGACTACGAAATTCATCATTTTCATGATTCTGCCAGCTATAATTGGGAGCTTAATAGTTCCCAATGAGGTAGTTGTTTCTCCGGAAAAGCCTATGAGGCTAGCTTTCTGGTCGATGATTTCGTACTCATCTATTTCCATCCCCTTTAGGGCGTTATAGAAAATGAGGTCGACGGAGCTCCCGGTGTCTACCATGAGCTTGGGTACTTCGTACCCTACGATGTTCAAGGTGACGGGGCATTGTCGTGAGGTATGTCAAGGTTTGACGTCTCACTTTCCCAAAAGGAGATCTTAGTGTTCGACTCGGGGTTAGGAGGCTTGGATTGAGTGTTAGACACAGCCTTCCGTACATGAGTTTTAATAGAATTAATGGAGTCTTGACACATATCGGATCCTCCGAGGATGTAGTCTACCCTCGAGCCGGGGCTCGATTGAGGTAGCGGTTTCGTATTCTCTCGAGAGTTTCCCTTTTTATAAGGTCCTCTTGCTTCCGAGGTTTCGTTTTTCGAATGACTCTGGGATTTTTTGTGGAGTTTATTCAGTGCAGCTGTTTCCTCTTCCAGGTTAACATATCTGGAGGCTTTATGAAGAGCATCGTCGATAGTTGGGGGAGGATTGAGCGTTAGCTCCGACCAAAGTTCTGATTTATACCAGAGACCTCTCCTGAGAGCCTCGATGGCAACTAGATCATTGGGATTCGAGAGCTTAGTTCTCACTGCTCTGAATTTTTCGATGTAGGCTCGTAGCGAGTCTCCCACTCCTTGTTTAATTTTCCAGAGGTCAGCCTCGGATGCTTGCTTTTAGGATGTGAGTCGAGTATTGCTTCATGAAGTCATTACTTAACTGGTCGAAACTGTCTATCGAATTTGGTTCAAGACCAGAGAACCATTCGAGGGCTGTTCCGACAAGGTTTTCGGCGAATGTCCTGCAGTAACCTGCATCGCATTCTTCTTTCGTGAAGTGAGCCTTCACGATAGCTAGCCGGAAGGCTCTTAGGTAGGCCTTCGGGTCCGAGGTCCCGTTGTATTCGGGGATCTTAATTTTTCGGGTATCTCTTACGTAAGAGCTGGCAATTCTGTCAGTGAATGGAGTTCCACAGGTATCCTCAATCAAGCTCTCGATTTCGGGAGCTGAGCTCGTTGCCTTGTGGACTTGAGCACCCAGTTTTTGGAGAGCTGCGTGAGTCCGCTCCATATATCTACAAATAGCCTCAGGTCCCTCTAGAGGAAGGACAGTCGGGTCATCGTTAGGTACCTGACGAACATGTACCTGGCGAACAGGTTTTCCCTGATGGAATCGTTTTCGATCATTTTTCCAAGTGCTCGGTGGGCTGATTTGCTCACTGGCTATTGGGTTATTTTGACGAGTTAGGTTAGTGGGGCGAGCTGTAGGATCAGCATCCGTCCTTTGATGTTCGCCCGGATTCGTGTTTAGGTTTCTGGCCCGAAACATCGGAGCTGACATTCTGCCCCCGGACGGGTCGGATACTCCTTCTCCTGACCTAAGAGCATCTCCAACCCATTGCTATTTTCACCTCTATAATAGCATTTAGAGGTGAAATTGCTCCAACCCACCTCTATTTCTTCCTCTATAATAGAGATCTCTATTTTTTCCTCTATTTATAGAGGAAGAAATAGCATTCCTCTATTTTTTACTCTATAAAATAGAGATTACTATTTTAGAAAAATACATTGGAGCATATCCCACCTCTATTATAGAGTTCCTCTATTTTAGAGGTGAAAATAGCAAAATACATTGGAGATGGTCTAAGAATAGGTGGTGGAGGAGGTAAGCGAGCGCTCTGACCAGTAACCTGATCGGGAATAGAGCTAGTCGATGCTATGTTGCTTCCCATAGCACTGGTGAGGGGTGGACTGAACACGGGAGTTGTCCTAGCATGAGGCGTTTGGGAAGCTGGTCCCTGTTCTCCCGATCCAGTGTTATCAAGGGAAAAGTCGAGACGTCCTCGAGGGAACGAGGGGTCAGTTATTTGATCTCGGAAGGTCACTCCTGAGCCCTGACGTTGCGGTGGTTGGGTTGTTGCGGTTAGAGATCTAGTGACCTCTTTGAATCGTTGCTGCCGAGCGGCTAGCTGTTGCATTGTACGCTCACCTTCTTGAGCTTTTTCTACCACCTGCATCATCATGCGACGGATCTCAGAGAGCTGAGCCTCCGTCTGGTTCGGAGCAGGTTGGTGCTGAGGGGTAACGAGGGCTGGGAGCCCTGGATCGATCCCACTGGAGGTTCTCGTGTTGGCTGCTCCAGCACTGTTCATCGAGATACTGTTCATCGAGATACTGTTCTTCCAGTACTGTTCATCCGAGTACTATTCATCGGGATACTGTTCATCGGGATACTGTTCATCGGGATACTGTTCACCGAGATACTGTTCTTCCAGTACTGTTCATCCGAGTACTGTTCATCGGGATACTGTTCATCGGGATACTGTTCATCGTGACACTATTCAGTGGTTAGATGAATTTGTTGTCTGATCGACTGGATTCATCCTTAAGTTGGAGTAAGGGATTCCATTGTTTCTTCCCCACAGACGGCGCCAATTGTGAGGGATTAAACTCACCTCCTGATTTTAGGTCAGGTTAAAGTTTAGGAAAAGGTTAGGGAAAGATAACGTGGGCTGAATCCCGTAAGAACTTATAGAATGAATGATGATTTTATTGATGATTTTTGTAAAGAACTGTTTACAATGGATGTTTTTGATGATTACAAAGAAAGTAAAGTATTTTGAGAGCTTCTGCGTAAGAAGTTGAATTGTGGATCCTTTGATCGTTGTTTGTTGTCTTCTTTAAATAGCCTCAGGCTCCGTCAGTTGCTACCAACAGGTTCCCGAGATCCTCTCCGTGATTTGAGGGATTTGTAACAGCTTCCCTTTGACCGGGTCCTGCGTCTATTTACTTGTCCACGAGCTACCTCTTTGACCGGGTCCTGCGCCTGTTTACTTGTCAACGAGCTGCCTCTTTTCCTTGACCTCTCTGATGAACATCTCCAGCTCACAGCCTCCGGATCTGACTTAGCTGTTCTTGAAGATTGAATTCATGATGGGCCTTTCACGGCCTGTTATCATTTCTGATTGTCTATCACTAGCTAGGGGGTCATATTTGGGCCCAACAAAGACCTCATGGACAAAGGCTATATCCGTGAAAGCCTAAGTCCTTGTGCGGTCCCGGTCCTATTGGTGCCTAAGAAGGACGGAACATAACCATCAAATATCGGTACCCTATACCTAGATTAGATGATATGTTGGATGAACTAAGTGGTTCTACTGTGTTTTCTAAGATTGATCTCAGGAGTGGATATCACCAAGTTCGTATGAAGGAAGGTGATGAGTGTGAGGGATTAAACTCACACCTAGATTTTAGATCAGGTTTAATGTTTAGGAAAGGTTAGGGAAGGATTATCGCGGGCTGAATCCCGTAAGAACTTGTAGAATGAACTTCGATTTGTATTGATATAGTAGAAATGAGATGGTTACAAAAGATGATCTTTGATGAATACAGAGATTATAAGAACATTACAATAAAAGTATTTCGATGAATGTTGAGTAAAATATGAGTTGAACCGGGTCCCCTTCTTGGTCTTCGACCTTCTCTATTTATAGCCTTGAACTTCTTTAGGTTGTCTTTAACCGACCTCCGAGATCTTCTCCGCTTGAGGTGGAATCCGCAACAGCTTCCCCTTGACCGGGTCCTGCGCTTCTTCTTGTTATGACGTGAGCTTCCTCTTCGTCGTGACCTCTTCAGTTAGGATCCTTAGCTTTCAGCCTTCGGCTCTAGCTCAGCTCTCTTTAGGCTTTGAACTCGTGATGGGCCTGTCGCGGCCCATCATCATCTTCTATTATTTGTTAGTCAGCTACCGGGCCATATTCGGGCCCAACAGTTGCCCCCAGCTTTCGAGATAAGATTTCTTACTCGGGAGCTTAACCTAGCCGCTGAACCTCAATCTTTTCTGTTGAGATAATGATTACTAACTTCGTTCAACGAAGATATTATTTATTTGAATTGACGGTTGAGATTTCTTTTGACGAAATCAACGACTCAGATGAGAGAAGTTTTGAAATATTTACTCCGATTCTCGAGACTTGACAAGATATAAAGCAGCTAGCATTAACTGCCACTGTTCATATTCTCCACGCCTCCACTCGGTTTTCAAGGTAACTTCTCCTCCACTCCTTTATTTTACTACGCTTGCCTTTTTTTTTATTTTACTTTCATCCTTCAATTCACCATTGATCCTCTGCGAATTTCCTAGAATCCTTAGCTCCTAAGAGATCTAGTTAGTTTATTCCACCTTTCCCCCTTTCCCCCTTTCAATCCTTTCGATTCTCCTTACCCCTCTTTTTAATGGATCCTCCGAAAGAAGGTTCCGGTGAGACCGGAATCTCTGTCTCCGGGAAGCGTTTAATGAAGGTTAAGCAAGAGATCGGTGAAAAAATGAAAAGAGACAAGAAGGAAGTCAAAGACTCAATCGCGGGGAGGGTCTCCAAGCGGGTGAAGAAGAAGGAAGCCTCTGGCGGGAGCACCTCTCTGGGCCCTCACTCGCCTTCTTCGTTGAAGATTCAAGAGGTCGTTAACCTCATGGTTCAAGCTTATGGTCAAAAGGAGTTGGTCAGGGCTTGTTCCTCCGACGAAACCCCTGAAACCGCCCCGGAAGGTTGGTTTTGCATTCACGAGAAGTATATCTCGAAATGCCACCTCCGGTTCCCACTTCCAGATCTTCTGTAAGATCTTCTTGATCACTACCAACTAGCCCTTTCTCAGCTTTGTCCCTCAGCTATCCGGGTGATAAATGGTTTTATCACCAGGGCTAAGGAGGAGGGGATCGCTGTTGGACTGACCGAGCTAGTGAGCCTTTACACGATCAAGGAGAGCTCTAGCAAAGATGGTGGTAGCGGTACCTACTATCTTCCTTGTCGTCCTAGGCTTGGTCTTTTCAAGTCTTCCGGTAGTGATGATGATTGGAGGAAGAAATATTTCTATGTCAAGATCGACCCCACGACAGTTCCCGTGGGTCGTGCTCTCTCTGTTGTTTGGTCCGATATATCTGGTTAGGACTTTTTAGGGTCGTGCCTTCCTTGTTTCTAATTAGTATTATTCGCTGAACCCTCGATTTCATGTGCAGATATTGAGGATCCTCCTAAGCTTACTGAGAAGCTGTCTAGGGCTCTTTTCCGGAAGCTAAATCAAAGCTCCAATACTTGGGCATCTTTTGCCTCTTCTCGCATTGAATCAGCTAGGTTCCCGGATCGGTACAACGCCAGGTTCCCTGACCCGATTCCTGCTGAAGATTTAGAAGGTAATTTTCGGATTTTGCTTATTATTTTTTATTTTTTTTCTAGATTTGCTTTCAGAGATAACTAACAAGCTTTCCATTGTTTAGTTTCTGAAGGTCCTTTCGTGGTAGATCATTCGACTGGAGCTAGTACTTCTGAAACTGAAAAGACTCAAGCTCCTAAGATGAGGCCTTCTTTCCGTTCCAGGAACAAACCTGCTGCAGCTGCGAGTGCTTCGCGAGGCAGCGATAAGACCCAAGGAGGAGCCTTCCTTAGTTCGCTGAAGGAGGTCCTTGATGACGGGACCTCTGTCCCTGCTAAGGATGTTAACCCAGTTGAGCCCAGAGCTCAAGATGTCGTTCCCCGTCCTGAGGTTCCGACGGTTGAAGCTAACCCTCAAGCTGCTAGAGATCCTCTTGAGGTCGAGCCTCCGAGAAACAAGAGGACTCGGACTGATTTGGGAGATAGGCCCACCAGATCTTCCTCCTCGTCCTCACGGAGAGGGACCGTGGGTTGGAACTTCTCCCATTCTAAGCCGGGATCGATATTGGATGATCCTTGGGGTTTGGCAACCATCATGAGGCATATGAAGATGGTAGGATGCTCCATGCCTTCAATCAATGGTCTGACCAACAAGGAAGAGTACATTGAAATAGCTCACCACATGGGTCAAGTACGTAGTCTTGTTTTTTCCCTGGTTCGCTATTAATCCAATGTTTCCTCTGAACATATTTATATTTTTTTTTCTTGTTTTAGCTAGCTGGAGCCATTAACAGGGCTCAGCTGAGGTTCGAAGAGACCATGCATGGTGCTCCTAGCGCTGGAGACTTAGCTCAGGCTACTGAGTTGTTCAAGACTACCAAGATGGAGCTCGACTTGGCTCGTGCTCGAGTTTCTGAGCTTGAAGCTGAGGTCGGAAGGCTCGGTTTGAAGGCTGATACTCAGCAAGGGAAGATCGAAAGTCAGGCTATCGATATTCGGGTGAAGAATAGGAAGATCAATGAGTTAGATGCTGCTCGCAGGATAGCTGAGCATCAGGTTCAAGAGTTGATCGTCTCATCTCAGGTTAGTCAACAGAACAAAGAGGCTGAAGTTAAGCTAGCTGTCAGGAAAGGTAAGAAGGAGGTGGCTGAATCCTACAACAAGATCCTGACCTCCGTGAAGGAGAAGTTTGTCAAGAAGAAGGAAGAGACCAATGCTCTGATCTATGCTCAGGAGCTTCAGGCAAACACCGAGCTTCTGAAGGATCTATTGTCTAAGGAGATTGAGAATGCTGAGGAGGAGTATCACCGTTTGATGGTTTTGATCCCGGATGCTGGTGCTGCATACGAGAAGGCTCAAGTTTCTGATTTCTCAGTTAGCAAGCTCCCCATTCCTCAATTCTCCGAGAGCTCAGGTACTTTCGAGATCAATATGTTTAATCCGACGTTTTCTGGAGAATATGGTTCTAACTTGGGTTCGGTATCTCCTGATTTAGTTCCAATTGAGACAACCCCGGGAGGTGTCGACCAGGATGTTGAAGTAGAGGTTTTTGTCAAGGAGGATGATCCTATCGAGGAGGATAAGGACGATGAAGCTGATCCTGGATCCAAGGAAGGTTAAGAGCTGATGCTCTTTATGTTTTAAAACTTCTGCCCAATGGGCTTCTTTATCTTTTGCTTTTAAGACTTATGGCCTGAGGAGGCCTTTAAATCTTTATCTGTTTGCACTTCGAATCTTTGTTAGCCTGGGGAGGCTTTTAAACCCTTGTTTAATTTCAAACTTGGTTTTCGTTTCATTTTGAGTTTTTGGCTTTAGTCGTGAAATATGACAACTTGATCATAATCGAATCTTATGATAAGTCTGGAAGACTTTGGTCGTTTTTAGTTCCTTAAGAGGAATTCTTGGAGTTTCGGGATTAGCTTAGGGTTCTTTAGGAACCTAAGTTTAATCTGGACATCTTAGGTGGGGGTTCCTGGGAACCTGAATTTGTTTGTGGGATTTTAAGACCCGTTGAGACTTGCTTAGGATTTTAAGACCTATTGAGGCTTGATGAGGATTTTAAGACCTTTGTGACTTGATGAGGATTTTAAGACCTTGGAGATTTGATAAGGATTTTAAGACCTTGGAGATTAGGTAAGGATTTTAAGACCTTAGGTCCAGGTTCGTCGAGACCTGATATTGTTTGAAGGATTTTAAGACCTTAGGTTCAGGTTCGTCGAGACCTGATATTGCTTTGAAGGATTTTAAGACCTTTAGGATTGTTAAGGATTTTAAGACCTTAGGTTCAGGTTTGCAGGGACCTGTTTTGTTAAAGAATTGAGATATCGAGAATAATTTCTTTATTGATAATTGGATACATGGTATCATAGTAATCATACAATTGCTGTATTATAACGATCATACATTTGCTGCGTGGGCTGTGTGATTTTAATCAGACATATGCCCCCTTTGATTGTGGTGGACGAAGTGTTGAAATGAGGTTGGGGCTGCACTCATGACGGAGTTGCCTACGTACCCAGTCAAGGGATCAAGCCTAACGTAGTTCAGGAATTTTAGGTACCTAATGATAATATCTCTTAAGATTCGTGGCATTCCACGATCTGATTTCAGGTACCCCGGTTCGCACCTTTCGGAGCTTGTAAACGCCAGGTCGTACCACGTGGATGATCTGGTAGGGACCTTCCCAGTTGGTTCCTAATTTCCCAGCATCTGGTTCCTTGGTTCCTTCGAAAACTTTCCTAAGTACTAGGTCACCTACAGCGAACTGTCGGAGCCTGACTTTGGAATTGTACTGTCGTGCCATTGCTTGCTGATAGTTCTGAATGCGAATCAAAGCTCGGCCCCGTCTTTCCTCGATTAGATCGAGGCTGTCGGTTAGGAGCTGATCATTAGCTGCGGGATTGGACGTACAGAGTTCCCGGCGGAGGCTACCAGCAATGGTTTCAGCTGGAACGACAGCTTCCATCCCATATGCTAAGGAGAAAGGAGTTTCTTCTGTAGCTTTTCGTGGGGTGGCTCGACATGCCCAAAGTACTTCAAGTAACTTTTCTGACCAGAGTTCCTTCTGGGTTCCGAGGCGTTTCTTGAGGTTTGCTAATACTGATTTATTAGCAGCCTCCGCCTGTCTGTTTCCTTGAGGTCGGCGAGGTGATGAGAAGGTCAGGCGAATATTCCACTTGTCACAAAATATTTTGAAATCGTGGGATATGAATTGTCCTCCATTGTCAGTTACGATTTCGTATGGGACGCCGTGTCTACACACGATTTCTTTCCACACGAATTGCTCGACCTCGACCCTGGTTACATGTTGGAAAGCTTCAGCTTCTATCCATTTCGTGAAGTAGTCTGTTAGGACTAAAAGGAAGCGTAGCTTCTTCTTTCCACTTCCTGATGCTACTAGTGGTCCCACGATATCCATGGACCATCTCATAAATGGATAAGGGGCGGATATGTTAGACAGCTTTTCCGCAGGTTGGTGTATAATCGGTGCATGCCTCTGGCATTTGTCGCATGAAGAGGAATAGGCCTCACAGTCTGCAATAATGGTAGGCCAGAAATATCCTTGCCTTTTGATTCTGATGGCTAGAGCTCTTCCTCCAGAGTGGTTCCCGCAAGAACCGTCGTGCATTTCCTTCATGAGTCTCATAGCAACGAGGCCATGGACGCATTTTAGGTAAGGTCCGGAAATGCTTCGTTTGAGGAGGACAGATTAAGTTACGCAATATCTCGCGCTTAATGCTTTGAGCTTTCGAGCCTCTCATTTATTGGGTGGAGTCTTTCCTTCTAGGATGTATTACGTGATTGGAATTCTCCAATCCTCTCTCCCTACCACTTTGTTATGAAGAGACGAGGGAGGTTCCTGTTTGGGGCCTGGTGTCGTGGTGCCCCCGGAGGTATTGGTAGGATTGGGCTCCAGGGAGTCTGAATTCCGAGGAATACCTCCAGATGAATTTTTGAGAGCTGTACGGCTTCTGGTTTTAACTCTGCAGACGAGTGGGTCTGAGTTGGTGCCCCCGGGGGTATTCTTGAGATCAGGCTCTAGGGAGTCTGAATTTCGAAGAATATCTTCCGTGATTTGGATTGTGTTCCCGGAGGTATGTTTTTTAGAGCTGCATATTCTGGTTTTTGGGAACCAGAATGTTGTGAAAACCTGGGTAACTACCGTTTCAGGGTAGGTACCTTCGGGTTTCTCTGTTAGTTTGCTCTCTTCTCAGCTTTAGTAGCTATGTCGATGCTTGGTTTTTCGATTCCTTCTACGGGTATGATCCGTTTTACGAGGGGGTCTGACGTGGAAGCTAAAGCAGCCAACGCATCTGCTGAGGAGTTCTCTCCTCGTGGGATCCTTGTTAGCTCGAATTTGTCGAACTGTCTAGTGAGGTTCTGGACGACTTCGAGATATGCCCCCATTCTTTCGTCCCTCGTTTCATATTCTCCGTGAAACTGGCTAGCTACTAGCTGTGAATCACTATAAGCGTTTAGCTCTCGAATTCCGAGGCTTAGGGCAAGTTTCAACCCTGCGATTAGTGCTTCATATTCAGCTTCGTTGTTTGAGGCGCTGAATCCGAGCCTATATGACTGCTCAATGGTTTCTCCTGCTGAAGAAGTTAGCCTTAGACCGATACCGGAGCCCTGTTTTGATGAGGCTCCGTCGACGAATAGGCTCTACTTCGGAGATTCCATTTCGGAGTCTAACTGCTCGGATGTTAGTTCAATGATAAAGTCGGCAAGGACCTGAGCTTTCGCTGCTGCTCGAGGTCTATACTCGATATCATATTCGCTGAGCTCTATGGCCCATTTAGCCAATCGCCCTGACTGGCTAGGGCTGTGCAATATCATTCGTAACGGTTGTGAGGTCATTACAACGATCGAGTGCGATTGGAAGTAAGGTCGCAATTTTCTGGCAGCTGTTACGACTGCTAGAGCTAGTTTTTCCATTGCAGGGTACCTTGTTTCGGCGTCTATCAAACTCTTACTGGTGTAATAGACAGGTCTTTGTTCGTTTTGTTCCTCTCTTACCAGAACGCCGCTAACTGCAGCAGTCGATACAGCGAGGTACAGGTACAATGGCTCTCCCAGTACTGGTTTAGATAGGATCGGAGGTTCGGAGAGGTAAGCTTTCAATTGCTTGAAGGCTTCCTCACATTTCTCGTCCCATAAGAACTTCTTATTATTTCTTAGAAGCTTGTAGAATGGGAGACATTTATCGGTGGACTTGGATATGAATCGATTCAATGCCGCGATTCGTCCAGTCAATCTCTGTACCTCTCTGGTCGTCTTAGGTGACGGCATTTCTAGGAAGGTTGCTATCTGCTGCGGGTTGGCTTCAATGCCTCTTTCGGTTACGAGGTAGCCTAGGAACTCGCCTGAGGGTACCCCGAAAGTACATTTAGTGGGATTGAGCTTCATATCGTACTTGTTAAGGATATCGTAGCATTCCCTTAAGTGGGAGATATGGTCTTCTCCAGCTGAGGATTTGACTAGCATGTCGTCGATATAGACCTCCATGGTTTTTCCAAGTTGCCCCGCAAACATCTTATTTACTAGCCTCTGATAGGTAGCTCCTGCGTTCTTTAATCCGAATGGCATAACCTTGTAACAATAGGTTCCTCGTTCGGTTATGAATGCAGTTTTCTCCTGGTCCTCAGGATCCATCATGATTTGGTTGTATCCTGAGAAGGCATCCATGAAGGACAGGAGTCGATGGCCAGCTGTTGCTTCAACCAGGCTGTCGATGTGAGGTAACGGGAAGCTGTCTTTAGGACACGCTTTATTCAGGTCTGTGAAGTCTACACAGATTCTCCATTTCCCGTTTTTCTTCTTTACCACTACTGGGTTAGCTAACCAGTCGGGGTAATGTACCTCTTGAATGAACCCAGCTTTCGTAAGTCGGTCAACCTCGTCGTTAACAGCTTGAGCCTTTTCGAGGCCTAGCTTACGACGCTTTTGTTTGATTGGTTTGAAAGTAGGGTCTACTTTTAGCTTATGGGTGGTGACGTTCGGATCTATGCCTTTCATTTCGCTGGTGGACCATGCAAAGGCTTTTACATTGCTTTTCAGAAAATCAATGAGCTCTTTTTTCGTTTCAGGAGGTAGCTCAGATCTGATGCTCACCTGCCTTTCAGGATCTGAGTCATCAATGCAAACTTTTTCAGTGAGGTTCTTGGGGGACCTCGGATATTTTGTTGCATTTCACGACCCTCCTGGATTTGTAGTTGCTATTGGGGGATTTTTTGAGTATTTCAAATCCTCCCAAATAGCAGATCCTGGATATCTTCTGGCTACCGTGTATGGTAGCTATCCCTTCGGGTGTTGGGAATTTTAAGCATTGATGATACGTTGAGGCTACTGCCTTCATTTTGTGAATCCAGGGTCTTCCCAGGATCGCATGGAACGGGGAAGGTCTGTCGATGACTACTAAGTTGGTCATTTTCATTATTCCGCCAGCTATGACTGGGAGCTTGATAGTTCCCAATGAGGTAGCTGTTTCTCCGGAGAAGCCTACGAGGTTAGCTTTTTGGCCAATAATTTCGTAGTCGTCTATTTCCATCCCTTTTAGGGTGTTATAGAAAATGAGGCCGACAGAGCTTCCTGTGTCTATCATGAGCTTAGGGACCTCGTACCCTGCGATGTTCAGTGTGACGATCAATGCATCATCATGAGGTCTGTCAAGGTTTGAGGTCTCGCTCTCACAGAAAGAAATCTTAGTATTGGATTCAGGGTTAGGAGGCTTAGGTCCAGTGTTAGACACAGCCTTCCGCACGTGATTCTTAATGGAATTGACGGAGTCTTGACATATGTCTGATCCTCCAAGGATACAGTCCACCCTCGAGTCGGGGCTCGATTGAGGGACGGTTTGCTCAAGAAGCTTCGACTTGTAAACTTTTTCCTTGGGGGAATTTCCCAAGAATCATGTCGACTCTTTTCTTGGGAGCTGGAGGTGGCGAATCGGTCTCCTTCTCAGGTGATCTCTCGCGTTTCGGGGAAGTGTCCCTGGAACCTCTTTTCTGATAAGGTGATGGCTTTTTAAGGTCGACGCCCTTTATTTCTCCAGCTGCGAATTTAGCTGCCAGCTGGCGTTGGAGGTCCCAACATTCCTCGGTTGAGTGCCCTTCGCGATCGTGATAAGAGCAACGTTTGCCTTTATCAAAGCCTTTTGACCAGGGAGTTTTGTTTGCTGCTGCAACAGGTTTCTCTTCCTTGTCTTCCTCGATTGCGTAGGAATGTTCTCCCTGAGTCTGATTATTTCGGGGTTACCCTTTTTATGAGGTCCCTTAGTCTCAGAGGATTCACCTTTCGAATGATTCTGGGGTTTCTTATGGAGTTTATCCAGTGCAGCTGTCTCCTCCTCCAGAGTGATTATATTTGGTGGCTCTATGAAGAGCGTCATCGATAGTTGGAGGAGTATTGAGTGTTAGCTCTGACCAGAATTTCGATTTATAGATCAGACCTCTCCTAAGAGCCTCGATGGCGACTAGGTCGTTAGGATTCGAGAGCTTAGTTCTTATTGCCCTGAATTTCTCAATGTAGACTCGTAGTGAGTCTCCCATTCCTTGACTGACCTTCCAAAGGTCGGCCTCAGAGGCTTGCTTCAGGATATGGGTTGAGTATTGCTTCATGAAGGCGTTAGTTAATTGATCGAAATTGTCTATCGAGGCTGGCTCGAGACCGGAGAACCACTCAAGGGCTGTTCCGACCAATTTTCGGCGAATGTCCTGCAGTAACCTGCTTCACATTCTTCCTGTGTGAAATGGGCTTTAACGATTGCCAATCGGAAAGCTCTCAAATAGGCCTTCGGGTCGGAGGTCCCATCATACTCGGGAATTCTGATTTTTCGGGTATCTCTTATGTGAGAGCTGGCAATTCTGTCCGTGAATGGAGTTCCACGAGTTTCCTCGATCAAGCTATCGATTTCGGGAGCTGAGCTCGTAGCTTTATGGACTTGAGCTCCCAATTTTTGGAGAGCTGCGTGAGTTCGTTCCATATATCTACGGATAGCTTCAGGTCCCTCAAAGGAAGGATGTTTGGGTCGTTCGCAGGTACCCGACGGGCAGGTTCCTGACGGAATCGAGTTGGCTCATCCTCCCATGCGGTTTTGGGGCTAAGTCGCTCACCATTTCTTGGGTTATCGGAATCTATCCTTTGATAACCGTCCCCATTCGGGATCGAGCTTCTGGTTTGATAAACCGAAGCTGACGCTCTGCCCCAGATGGGAAGGATATTCCTGCTCCGGACCTAGGATCAGGCGGCGGAGGAGGTAAGCGAGTACTCCTGTCAGTGACCTGACCGGGTGTGGAACTAGTTGTCGCTATGTTACTTCCCATAGCACTGGCGTTAGGTGGATTAAACACGGGAGCTGTTCCAGTATGAGGTGTCTGGAAAGCAGATCCGCGTCCTTCCGGGGCAGTGCTATCAGGGGAAAAGTTTAAACGTGCTCGGGGAAATGAGGGATCGGTTAATCGATCATGAAAAATGACCCCCGGAGCTTGACGTTGCGGTGGTTGGGTTGTTGCGTTTAGAGATCTAGTTATCTCTTCGAATCGTTGCTGACGAACAGTCAGCTGATGCATCGTGCGCTCACTTTCCTGAGCTCTGTCTACTAATTGCATCATCATCTGGCGAATCTCAGAGAGCTGAGCCTCCGTTTGATTCGGATGGCTTGCTGCTGAGGATTCTCGGTAATCGGGAGCCCGGAGGTGTTCCACCTGATGATCTCGGGTTAGTACCTCCGGTTGTAGTTTGGCTCGTTCGAGCGCCAGCCGGAAGCTGTTGCCCAGATCGGTGGTCGCCACGTTGAGGCTCTGTGATTACAAGGACTAGAGCCTCCGTCGTTCGGTGAGCCATCGCTCTGAATCGGGAGGTTAAGGTCAGACGGGTTGTTGTCTGATCGGTAGGATTCATCCTCAAGTTAGAGTAAGGGATTCGATTGTTTCTTCCCCACAGACGGCGCCAATTGTGAGGGATTAAACTCACACCTAGATTTTAGATCAGGTTTAATGTTTAGGAAAGGTTAGGGAAAGATTATCGCGGGCTGAATCCCGTAAGAACTTGTGAATGAACTTCGATTTGTATTGATATAATAGAAATGGGATGGTTACAAAGATGATCTTTGATGAATACAAAGATTATAAGAAATTACAATAAAAGTTTTGATGAATGTGAGTAAATATGAGTTGAATCGGATCCCCTTCTTCTTAGTCTTCGACCTTCTCTTTTATAGCCTTGGACTTCTTTAGGTTGTCGCAACTGACCTCCGAGATCTTCTCCGCTTGAGGTGGAATCCGCAACAGCTTCCCTTGACCGGGTCCTGCGCTTCTTCTTGTTATGACGTGAGCTTCCTCTTCGTCGTGACCTCTTTAGTTAGGATCCTTAGCTTTCAGCCTCGGCTCTAGCTTAGCTCTCTTTAG
>NW_026616204.1:0-28492 GCF_000801105.2 Raphanus sativus | reverse complement strand
AGAGTGGCTCGTGAAGCGCACTTGCCCGATTGGGTGGTAAATGAAGCGTGCTCGTCGCCTGCTGGATCGCAACGAAGCTAGGCGGAATAACGCTTAAGATGCATGGAGTTCCATGCTCGGGGGACTGCGTCGCCGGTTGATGTTTCTAGACGATAAACCCCAGGTTTTACGACTTGTGTGATTCTGTATGGTCCCTCCCAATTAGTACCAAGCTTGCCAGCCTTCCACTCCTTAGTATTCTCAAAGACTTTTCGAAGAACAAGATCACCTTGTTCAAGAGGGCGCGACTTGACTTTCTTGTTATAGTAGCGCTCAATCTGATGTTGGTAATTCTGGATTCGGAGCAGAGCTTGGTCGCGGTGTTCTTCGATTGCGTCAAGGGCGTCAAGCAGCATACTTTGGTTGAGCGCAACATTCTGAGGCATTCGGGACCTACGGAGGCTGGTGACATTGACTTCTGCGGGAGCCATCGCCTCAACACCGTAGGCCATGGAGAATGGAGTGCACTTGGTTGCGGAACGCGGCGTTGTGCGGTGAGACCAGAGAACGCCGTCCAACTCGTCGGCCCAGCAGCCCTTTTTCAAATCGAGTCGTTTCTTCAGTCCATCAATGATTGTACGGTTAGACGATTCAGCTTGGCCGTTACTCTGCGGATATCGCGGTGTCGCGGTGTTCAGGCGGATCCTCCACTTATCACAGAAATCGCGGAACTGATGCGAGATGAACTGCGATCCGTTATCTGTCACGATCTCATAAGGGAGGCCGTGACGGCAGATTATGTTGCGCCAGACGAACTTTTGAACTTCCTTGTCGTAATGTTGGCGAACGCTTCTGCTTCGATCCATTTGGTGAAGTAATCGGTGAGGACGAGGACGAAACGCTTCTGTCGTGAGTTCGGCATCGGTCCGATGATATCCATTGCCCAACGCATGAAAGGATACGGTGCTGTAAGAGTGCGCAGCTGTTCGGTGGGACAGTGGATCGTGGGCGCGTGTCTTTGACACTTATCGCAGCGTTTGGCGTAAGACTCGCAGTCCGTGTTAAGAGTAGGCCAATAGAAGCCTTGACTTCGAACTTTAAGTGCTAGAGCTCGCCCGCCAGAATGATTACCGGCCGCCCCTTCGTGATTTTCAGCCATGACCAGTCGCGTTTCGTCACCGTATATGCATTTCAGGAGGACCTTGTTGGCGTTCCAACGGTGTAGTTCGCCGTCGATGACGACGTAATGGGCACTGCGCGCCTTCAGTCTTCGCGCTAGCCACTTATCATCTGGAAGGGTGCCGTGTGCTAGGTAGTTGATTAGATCGGTACGCCAGTCGGGGGTTTCGTCTGGTGAGGAGTCGATGCCCATATTGGCTGCCACAGCTACCGCAGAGACGGATGAGGTACTTGCGTCTTGCGCCATGATGCTGGGGCTTTCGATCCGATGAATGGGAATTATCCGCTTGATCTGATCGTGTAGCTTGCTCCCCAGGGCTGCCAGGGCATCAGCGCAGACGTTCTCTCCTCTCGGGACTTTGGTGAGTTCGAAAAATTCGAAGTCCTTCGTGAGGTCCTGAACAAGCTTGAGATAGGCATCCATTCTTGCGTTGTGAGCATCGTACTCGCCGTTATATTGACTGGCGACGAGCTGAGAGTCGCAATAGGCGCTGAGGCGTTTGGCTCGGACGGTCTTGGCGAGGCGTAATCCTGCGAGGAGGGACTCGTACTCAGCCTCGTTGTTGGAAGCGGGAAAGCCAAAGCTGAAAGACTGTCTTATCAGTTCGCCTGTTGGGGATTGAAGCTGAACGCCGGCGCCGGATCCTTTATTGGTTGAGGAGCCGTCGACGTGTAGAATCCAATTGCGAGATGACACGGCCAGATCCTGCTCGAGTTCGGGTGTGAGTTCGATCAGGAAGTCAGCGAGGACCTGAGACTTGGCTGCTGTTCGGTTCTTGTATACGATGTCATGCTCGCTGAGCTCCATCGCCGATTTCGTTAGCCGCCGAGAGTGGTTAGCGTTCTGCATGATTGTTCGGAGGGGCTGATTGGAGAGGACTTCAACCGTGTGAGACTGAAAGTACGGGCGGAGTTTCCTCGCCGAGTGAACCACTGCAAGCGCCATTTTCTCGAGGGTGGGATAGCGGGTTTCGGCTTCTGTCATGCGTTTGCTCGTGTAGAAGATCGGTTTTTGCTCCCCCCGATCTTCGCGTATCAGCACGCTGCTGACGGCGATAGGTGTGACGGCAATATAGAGGGTGAGAATGTCACCCGCTTCTGGTTTCGAGAGTACTGGAGGAGTAGTCAGATATTGCTTAAGTTGTCCAAAGGCCTCCTCGCATTTGTCGTCCCAAATGAATCGTTTGTTTCCTCGCAACAATTCAAAGAAGGGAAGACACTTATCAGTAGATCGCGAGATGAACATGTTGAGCGCTGCTATTCGGCCAGTGAGGCGTTGCACTTCTCGGCTGTTCTTGGGGCTTGGAACATCGAGGATCGCCGATATCTGTTTGGGATTAGCTTCAATACCCCTCTGAGTGACGATATATCTGAGAAATTCGCCGGACATAACACCGAACGTGCATTTAGCCGGGTTCAGTTTCATGCCGTACGTGTTGAGTGTTGTGAAGCAGTCTTTGAGGTGCGTGAGATGATCCTCGGCTCGGAGCGACTTGACCAGCATGTCATCGATGTATACTTCCATTGTCGAACCTAGCTTGTCGGCGAACATGCGGTTGACAAGGCGCTGGTAGGTGGCTCCCGCGTTTTTAAGGCCGAAGGGCATTACCTTGTAGCAGTAGGTTCCTCGATCTGTTATGAACGCCGTCTTCTCGCGGTCGTCAGGGTGCATCATTATCTGGTTGTAGCCAGAGAATGCGTCCATGAACGTCAAGAGGGCGTTTCCGGCAGTCGCCTCGACTAGACGGTCGATGTGTGGGAGGGGAAAGCTATCTTTTGGGCACGCCTTGTTCAGATCCGTGAAGTCGACACATACTCGCCACTTTCCGTTTTTCTTTTTGACGACGACAGGGTTAGCGAGCCAGTCGGGGTACTTGACTTCCATGATTGAGTCGGCGGCGAGCAGTCGGTCCACCTCGTCGTTGACTGCCTTTGATCGTTCGGGTCCTAGTTTTCGGCGCTTTTGGCGGATAGGCTTAAAGGTGGGGTCAACGTTTAACTCATGAGAGGTGATTGCTGGATCGATCCCTTGCATGTCGGATGTAGTCCAGGCGAAGGTGGAGACGTTCTGACGGAGAAACTCGGTGAGTTGCTGCTGCATATCGTCCGGCAGGGATGCTCCGATGCGGATCACCTTACTAGGGTCAGCAACGTCGAGGGATATATCGATGACCTCCTCTTGCTGTGGAAACGCCTTCTGTAAGGGATTTGAGACGGTGTTAACATGCGAGGTTTGTCGCTGGAGTTTGATGGTTGCGATTAACATGTCTCTAGCGGCTTGCTGATCGCCCCGTAGCGTTCGGATTTTGCCGTCTGGTCCCGGGAACTTGACGCATTGGTGGTAAGTCGATGGGATTGCTCGCATCGAATGCAGCCAAGGGGTGCCTAGGATCGCGTTATAGGGGGCTTTAGAGTCGACGACCGAGAACTTCACGGTCCTTGTCGTGCCACATGCGTACACTGGAAGGCGGATTGTGCCGATCATGGCCTCCGAGGAACCGTTGAAGCCTGTAAGGGAGCGGGATGACGGTTTCATACTTCCCGTATCGACGCTCATCTTGTCGAGTGTGTCTCGAAAGATCAGATCGACAGAGCTGCCAGTATCGATGAGGATTTTGGTGACCTGACAGTCGCCAATTCCGAGTTCAACGAGGAGGGGGTCGTTGTGCGGCATGTGGATGCCAAGGGCGTCGTCAGGCGAGAAAGCGATTTGGTGATCGTTCTCGGGTTTTGTCGGCCACTTACGCGAGGAAGTTGCCTGACGACGATAGTCTTTAATGGACCTGACGGAATCACCGCATGGCGGGGATCCTCCCATAATAACGTTGATGACGGTGTCTTTGTCTTGGTTGGGATGCTGAGTTCTAGAGACGTCGAGCTTTTGTCGAAGATCGGAGTACAGGGGGCGATCGAGCTGGCTTCGCAAATCTGGTTTCCTGGAATTGAGCTTTTCTCGCAGATCCACGGGGCGGGGCTTCATGGGACTTGGGTTATTCAACCGGCGAGTCTTAGAGGAGTTGATCTTCTCGCGGAGATCGGGGACATGACTGACCGCATCTGCCGCTGGTTTCTCCTTCCGCTTGAGGATGTTCCGTAGCACGCCAAGGGATGGGCGGCTCAGCTGATCGCGCAGGTCTGGAGGAGAAACTTGTTCAGGTTCGTCGCTTGGAGGTTCCAGTTGCGTCAGGACGACGTTGATGCGTCTTCTCGCTCTCGGAAGTTCATGATCGCCAGTGCCCTTGGCGGGCCTTGTGAAGACAGTCTCGACGCGTCCCCGGTTTCTCGGTGATTCCTCGTCGCTAGACGAGTTACCCTTTTCCGGGGATGCTGGAGCTGCTTCTTCGGGCGTTGCTCGTCTCTCTTGCTGAGGGGCTTTGCCTTGCGACTTGCTGGTTTTCCTGTCTTTGTTTTTACTCCAGCTCGCCGTTCCTCGGGCCCTAGGTTTCGGAGGCTCGATTTCGAGTTTTCCGTTCTCGACAGAGGAGAGAAATTGCTCGAAGAGCGTCTTACATTCCCTGGTGTTATGCGACTTAGCGTTGTGGTAATCGCACCATTTCTCGGCTCCCGGGGGCCGAGAACTCACTGCTGCGGAGGAATCCGGCGGTTTTCCGTCGGTTTCGCGGTTGTAAACGTTCCATCCTTTCTCGCGCACGACAGTTGTTGACGCCGGGGAGCTCTCTTCGTCAACAGCGTACACGAAATTCTTCTTTTGGGCTGCTCGGTCGCCTGATGAGTGTTGTCGTGGCTCATGTCGACTATCCGCGTTCTTCGCGCCGGTTTTGTCGGCTGTTGCAGCTTTAGATGCGTTCAGCTTGCCTATCAGAGCCTCTGTATCCTCTTCCATGCGTATAAAGTTATGGGAACGCGCGATGGCATCAGAAAGAGACGACGTGGGGTTCCTGTAGAGGTCATCACGGAAAACCGAGTGGACGTACAACGTGTTTTTAAGCGCGGCGACCGCGACGCTGTCGGATAAGACGACCTTCGAGACTATGGCTTTGAACTTCTCCATGAAGTTGCGCAGGCTTTGATCCTTTCCTTGGGCAAGGTTGAAAAGGTCAGACACCGTTGCGTCTTCTTGAGTGAACATGATGTAGTTCTTCAGGAAGGCGGACGACAGGTCGTGGAAATCTTTAATAGAGTTTTCAGCGAGGCCCGTGAACCAAGTAAGGGCCGGTCCTTTCAAGCTTTCAACGAAGAGTTGACAGTAGCCGGCATCGCGTTCTTCGTCGGAGAAGTTTGCACGGCGTACTGCGATGTTGAAAGACGTGATGTGAGTCGTCGGGTCGGTGAGACCTTCGTACGTCGGTAGTCGGAGCTTCTCGATGTGTCGCAGTCTGACGCCGGTTATCGCCGGGGAGAATGGTGTTCGGAGGGTGTTCGCCAGAACGCGTTCTATTTGCGGCGCGGAGGTGGTGACGCAGTGTATCTTGGAGTTGATGTCTAGGAGCGATTGTTTGAGTGCTGCTACCTCGCGAACCATCTGTAGATCTGGGTTCGCAGGGGTGAAAGGCGCTGCGTCTGGGTTGAAGGTACTGAGAGGAGCGCCGTGACTCGTCGGGTTAGCAGCTATGTCACTTGCGAACAGTTGCCTGCGGATGGTGTCGGTGGCTGCGTCTGGAGCGCCGGCGAGAGGAGCGAGTAGTGCCGCGATTGCGGCGATTTGCTCGGTAGCTGCTTTTTGGGCGGCGTCTTGTCGAGCAAAGCGCTCCATGATGGTATCGACAAAGGTGGGGGCTATCGGGATAGCCGTGACTGGGGTTGGTCCCGGCGCGTCGTGTTCGTCGCCGGAAGTGGAACCTTCGGGGTTCTGACTCATCTTTGCTAACGTTACTTTGCTAGCCCCACGGTGGGCGCCAACTGTTAGAACCGAGTTCGGTCGAAACTAGTAAAGAGAAGACGAAGAACTCGTCTGTGGGTCTAACAAAGACGTTTTATAGATGAAGATATAAGGAGCTAGTTACAGAGTAAGTGTAAAGAGAAAGACCAAGCGGGGCTCGAAGAGCTAGCCGGGAAACGATACAAGATAGCGGATAGAGAGGAGTAAAACCCTAGATCTAGCCGCCTTGTGGGTATGTCAAAGTGTGGATCCCCCTCTCGTTTCCCCTTCCTCTCCTTTTTATAAGACTCTCGGTAGTTCGCCCTACTTAGGAGTTTAGCTTGTGGGCTTTTAGTCGACTATGTGGGCCTACTGTGCTGTTGGGCTTAAGTGGTAGTCCGAAAGCTCCTATCGGGCGACTAAACACGTCGATGGCCGACACTCATCTCTCTTCGCCAAGTCCTGTGCCGTAGCGAGCCGAGTTCTTCTATTTAGTGGGCCTTGTAGGAAGGTGCAAATCCATCCCCCTACATTAAATATTTAAATCATACATCGTCAAACTGTTTGAAGTTTGATTACTTTTATTTCGTTTTATTATACTTTGATGTTTGGTGAAGCAATTAATTCATATGGTGTGCTTGAAAAAGTAGTTGTGACTTGAATTAAAAGTTTAGCATAGAACACGGGATGACAGTGGCGATCGTATGATATATATAATGTGTTTTATTTTTATTGGTAATACCGTATACACAAATTCGATCATTCGAACGTTGTTATATAACTGTTAACTAGGGTAAAACCCACCCTACGGACGGTTAAACAAATAAAAAACTGATTTAAACATATTTATTGGTAAAATATAATTAAAACAAAATAACATTACTGTGAATATATTGTTAATAATTTTTTGTTTTATTATAAAATATTGTAATGAAAATGTCAATATCTTGTTGAAAATAATTTGTTTAGAAATATTATGATACAAATGTGAAATTGTTATATTTTTTTTATCAATCCTTTGAGTTTTTTAGTTTATCTTATACTATTAATTTAGGTTCTTACAAATTTTTAGCCATTTATGAGACTGTAAATATTTAACACACTTATGCAATATATTTTATTGTGTCATACGATTTATTGTTTTTACCCAATGTATTTTATTTTACGTTATAATCACTTGATAGTAAATTTTAATATACTTTATAATTTAAACTTCAGCTATTTGATATATATCTTGGTTGTTGATCATCATATTAAAAAAAAGATCATCATATTTGTCAGGATATGTTAACTACCACTTGGTTGTATATATTTAGACGCCGTAGTCTGATTTGTCACCTTTTCATGTTTTTAGCCGTAAGCTTGTAAACATTAAATCATCAAATTGATGTACTGAAAAGGCTAACTCACTGTACCTACCAAGAAACTCACTCATTCTTAACTTTCTTTAATCCCTATTTTGGAGTCTTTTTGTGGACCTCTCAGGGTTCCTAACAACATACATAGTGCTTTCACGAAGCGTATAATAGAGTTTATATAATCATAAATATGAAAAGCTGAAAATGCATAGATAGAAACAAAATTACTAATTTCTTCCCTTGTAAGTTTGTCACATCAAAAAGAATTCTTCCCTTTACATTTTTACCAGAAAAAGCTTATCATATATCATACTAGTGGTATTCCGGCGCTACGCTCTGGATTTGTATATTTTATTCTTATATAAATTTATAATTTATTATATAATCTTAGTAAAGAGAATATGTCAAAATTTTGAAAATGAAAATATGTTAAAAGAAAATGATATTTTTCTAATCTTTTTTATAGTGGTTAGCGACCATATTGTATTACTTTGTTTGAAATTGTTTACTTCAAAGTGGAATAACATAAGTGGTTGTTACTAATCGATTTAATACAAAATGGAATAAAAAGCTGATAGTCGTAACAAAATTAATTTAGTTAGAATTTAAACATAAAGCAAAGTTGATATTTTATTTAGAGAATAATTATGAACTATTAAACTTGTACTAGTTATTTATTATTAAAATAATTATGAACTATTAAACTTGTATTAATTATTAATTATTAAAATAATTATGAACTATTAAACTTCTATTAGTAATTATTAAAATAATTATGAACTATTAAAATTGTACTAATATATGTAGTTCAAATAATAAAAGATATAATAAGTTCCATATTTTATAAATTTTATAAAAAAATAAGGGTGAAGTGTCAATTTTTGATAAACTAATAGGTGAGCGTCTAATATATATATATTTTCATATTACCATGTTGACTTTTAAATATAAAGGTGACAGTTGTATGTGTTACTTTAGTTTGAAAACCTCTCCAAGAGATGTATTTTAAAATAAGAAACATAACTTTATATTATATATTAGTTTTGTTACAATGGAAGATTTTTTCCGTTTGATAACAAAATTCTTGTTTGTCTATCCTCATTTGGAAATATCAATGAATTTTAATATGAATCTAAATATGGTTTTTAGCTAAAAACTATAAGTATTTCGTAAACTCCTCTATTTAACTGGAGTGGAACAATTTCACCAAATCTTCCTAGTAAAAAAATCAATTTGTTAATTAGTAAATGAGATGTTAGCATCTATAGAGGTCATGAGAAAGACAATTTCTAAATATCTGTGACATATAGGCTTGATGACTTGTTGTATTTAGTAACGGTTTTGGCAATAAATGGTTAGTGTGGTGCAGATGAATAATGGCGAGGGTGGTGTGTGGTTTACATCAGTTTTAAATAACTTTAACAATCAGAGAACATTTTTCAATCTCTCTTAAGACTGGAGGTAATAGTTGAGCTAAGTTTTAAGAGTATATGAATCATGTTCACGGCTGTTAAATGTGAACACGGATAGCATGCATCATGAAAGTTATTGGTTTCCTTGCATAGTGTAACATGGAAGATACCATAGATTTTAAGCGCTGATACCAATAGACCAAATGTTAGTCTTTTGGACTTGAATCACCATCCATTACTAAATGTTATTAGAAACCATATGTATAGAGAGTGCAAAAGAGTGAGAACTTATTAATAACTAATAAAAGTAGAGCCATGTTCATTTTGTTAAGAGAGAGAAAACAAACCAAGGTCAAGGTAGAGAATGAGAAATAATCCAAACTATTTAGACAATATAAATAAAGAAAGCTAGTTATGAAACTTAGTGGTAAGACTTTTTTGAGAGTCATTTAATCCAGATGTTGAAATTTACTCATATGTGTCTTCTGAGATCTACTTTTTAATTTTTGTGGTAGCCATATTGCGGTGAGTGCTTTGATTCTCTTTGTTGAAAATAGTTTTAATGCCCAAAACTTCTCTATGATACCTGCAAACCTACAGAAGTAAGCATGCTGCTATCCTGAAATTTGTTAAGTATTATATCGACTGGCTGTAAAACATTTTTTTTAAAAACGAACCTGGAAAATCGTGTTTGTGTAGGCTAATGACATGATGTGGTCGTAATTTCGGTACCCAGAACTCTCCATCAAGATCGGATGTGCTGTCTCTTATAGGTCAACAAGTAGGGTCTGCTATGTGAATCAGATGGCAACACATGCATTATCATATGTGAAGTTAGAGTTGCTCATGGTTTCATCATAAATACTCATGTCATAAACTGAGCTTTCTTTCAAGAGATGTTTGAAGGTGTTAAACCTGTGAAAGTTGATTGACGCATGTATAAGCATAATCTGAGAGAGGGTATGATGAATAAGAAAACTATTACTTTAAAAGCAAGCAATCATTAACTGGTAAACTGAAATAAGAAACCGGTGTACCTTCCCGTCAATCAATGATATATCAACCCCAACAGCTCACCCCTTTCTTAACAATTCAGGCTCGCCAAAATTGTTGTAGCCTAGTCTGAACAACATCTCTACACCGGCTTATCTTTAACTTCGAGCAATGAAACTGGAACTTCGACATGATCTGAAATGGGAAAAGTAAGGGGATTCTCGTCCGAGCATTCACACCGTCTATACATATTCAATGAAGCTGAGGATGTAGGAACTAAATAAGCATTCAATAGGAAAGAGTGGGATGAGTGAGATTTCTGGACTGATTATATGAACAGTTACGTTGATTGCGTTAAAGAAGGAGAATCGTAGAGGCTCTATTCTCGATCGTCAAAATCAAATACAAAGAAACCATGTGGACCAGTGTTTTGAAATCTGATCCGGACACTAAACCGGACGATTTATTGGGTCACTAGGTCATAGAGTCAACTGTGGGTTAATATGAATTAATTTTATTATAAAATAATATAGGGAGAATTGGAAAAAAGAGACACTTTAAATTTTTCTTTGTCACTTTAGGACTTTTCATACTTTTGGTAATTTTTGACATGTTTTACCCTTCGTTCATGAGAAAAATAGTAAACTTAAATATAAAAATGTACAAAAATATGAAAACTATTGGAAACACAAGTATGACAAATTATATGTTTAATTTTTTTTCAAAAAAAAATTGGAATCATATTTTATTCTTTTTTCTAACCGAGGTTAGAATACACATTCTGGTAATATACTTTATCTAGAAATCAAATTATAAGTTTTATACATCGTTATACCGAGGGTATATAACGTGATATAAACTTCCTTATCATATATATCTTAGGTAGATTTTGTAACGTTACAATATAGCAATATGTCTTCACTCTACCTAAGGATATATAACGACATATAGCCGTAATTCTATGATGTACCTTACGTGTTTTTTGTGAAATTAAGCTCATATTCCTTTTACTTTATGTGACGCCTTAGGAAGAATATGATTCTCATGTATTATACTGTGATCTGAGTTAGGTAGGATACGTTTTCTAGGCGAATCCGAAAAATATGGAAACTTCCATATTCGGTTATAGATAATTTCTAAATCTATACTAAATATCTTTGATCCGGGCCTATCGGAAACTTCCATATTCGGGGATTTCTTTTAAATAATTTTGTGTACAAATACGAATATATAAAGGAATATATGACCAATACGTAATGTGACTATGTGGTGTAGTGGTCAGTTTCACTAGTAAAGGCTTGTGGGTGCCGAGTTCGAATCTATGCCCCTGCTTTTCCTGTTTTTTTATTTTATTTTCATTTAATGAATGAGAAATGACTATTTTACCCTCTTCTTCTTCCTTTTGTCCTGCGATTTACAGATCTAAAAATCGACCTTTTGCATTTTTTTCTTCACGATTTCACAGTTTTCGCAACAGATTATCGCTAGTTTTAACAAAATACGATAGATCTATAACATAAACAGTGATTTGGGACTTATAATTTTGATTTCTGCAAACTTTTCTATTTTTATGCTTAGATTTACCGATTACTTCTCTTCGCCACAGTGACTTTCCGGTTAGCCTTTAATCAGGCGAGTTCTCGGCCACGAGGACGAGTTTTTGAATATGGGTGAAAAGTAAAGAAAAGGGATTAGGGTATCGATTTTTTTTTTCCATCTAATTATATTAAGAAAAGGGTCCAAGCCCTATAACCTACAAACAAAAGCAGAGCTTTAAAGCTCAAACACAACAAAAGGGTCAACCAAAAAACAAGGCCTTAAAGCCCAACAACAAAACAATTTGAGAAACCCACTCAAACCCAAACACGAGTTTCCATCCCCAACACGCGACATACGCGTCGATCGATCTTCACACACGAGATCCGATCTGAGGAAGCTTGCCGGAGAGGACGCCACACACACTGGCTCCACCACCATAACATCCATCTTCGTCGTCTACACTTTCCACGGAGCGCCTTCACAGAACTGACCGGAGACTCAACCGTAATCATTTAAGCGCCCTTTGTAGATACGATGAAACCATCACCAAATACCATCAGAGAGCCTCAACGCATCTCCGACTACAGATCGAACACCACAACCAAACCGAAAACATAAAAACAAAAGGAAAAAACCCTAAAACCCTAGGGTACTAAAACCCGACAACGGTGGAGCCGAGAAAGCTTCCACCTTCCAGGGACTTGCCGACGGTGCAGAGTTTAAGACGCCTCTACCCCCGGAACCTTGACGGCGACTGGAGAGCTATTGGAGCCTCTCCATCCAGGAACTCACACAAACTGAACTGAACCACAACCTGAAGCCGCGACCCGTCATCCTTATCCTCACCGCGAAACCAGAGAGAGGCGAGTAGCCACCGTCACTGGAGCAAAACCCTAACCCAGATCCGCCAGTATATCGGTTACGATCACCGGTCGGAACACACAGAAAACCAGCTAAACACATGAACGGAAAAGGAAACCACCATCGCCGACACGCGCTCGGACGCGCGGCCGTCAATGGGGTTCCCTCAGGTCTCACTTCTCTCTCTTCTCTCTCTTTTCTCTCGATTCCTCCTAACCTTTACCCAGTGACTCTTTTTTGTCAATTTTTTTTTTTTAAAAACTTTTTACTAATTTAACATTTTAAATTAGTTACGAAAATCTAAATCACATATTATAATTCAACTTATTTGATAATTTAAGGGTATAATGGTATTTAAAAAGTTTCAAAATCTTATTTTCCTAAAACATCTAATTAAAATCCTAATGTGACAAACCGGAGAAAAAAACGGCTTTTTTTTCCAATTTACTCTTCTTTTATTATATTTCTATTTCCCAATAAATTATTTTTAATTTATATTATATGAAATATACAAGTTCAAATAAAACTGAATAAAGTTTTAACTATCTATTATGTTTTAAAAATCTTTATGTTTTAGTTTTCTATTATTTATTTTGAAAAAAAATTTCCAATCTTTGTTAATTAATTATTGTTACCCACAATATTTTTACTTTCTCTTTTTCTTCGTATTTTTATAATATAACAAAACATTATAAACTAAATTTTGTAAAAAAACTAAAATATGCTACATTATGTCGAGAAATGATTAAATGAATTATTGGTTTTATTTAATCAATGACATTAATAGAATGGATATATATTGTGAAACATTTTATTATTCAAAATTAATAATTTTTTTCATTGAATATGAAAATAATTAATTCACAAAAAACATAATTAATTCACAAAAACCTATTTATGTGTATTTAATATTTTTATTGAAAAATTAACATGTGATAATATCTTGTTCAATTTATCCTAAAAATATAGAATAAAAAATATAGATAAAAGACATCATTTTTCATGTGCTTTAGGCGCCAGTCAGATCCGGACTGACACTGCATACCACGAGAAGTGTATGTTCGAATGTCTCCTTCTCCTTTTCTTCTTCCTCGAATAACATCGGAGGAAGACGTGTGTGAAGCGTTTTATTTTTTATTTCAATTTTTATATGAAAGTAATAACAAAATTCCAATATCTTTGTTGTTTATTTACGCAATTGTACAAAAGTAATAGCAAATTCCAATATCTTTTTTTATTAATTTATGCTGCTTGCTGGAGAACTCTCTGGAGTAACCAGCGTCAAGGATCTAATCCTCGACACCGACCGTCCGCCAAAAACCGATAAAAATCTTCCCGCAGAAAACTCTTCTCCGAGAAATCAGGTAGGAGATAAACACGAAAGGAGACCGGATGACAGGGGGAATGATAATAACCGCAAAAGGGTAAACATGATCATCGGAGGATCACAGTACTACAAGGACTCGGTCTCGGCCATCAAAGCCTACCAACGGAAAGCCTAGTCGAGTGCGAAACACCCCAAATGGTCTCCTCCTCGAGATGGTCAGAATGGTTTGGTGACGTTCACGGAAGAAGAAGCCGGCGGAATCGACCAGCCTCACTGCGACCCCTTAGTCTTAGTCGTAGATCTCATAATAAGAGATCTCGAGGTCGCAAGGATACTCATCGATACCGGAAGCACGATCAACGTAATCTTCCGCGACACCCTTAAAAGGATGAACCTCAAGCTCGGGGAAATCACCCCGGTACCGTACGGGATTCTCCAAACAAACATCCATGACCCTAGGATCCGTCCAGCTACCCGTCATGGCAAAAAAAACGTCACCAAGATAGTTGACTTCACAGTGGTAGATATCCCAGCTATTTACAACACGATCATGGGAACTCTATGGCTAAACGCCATGAAGGCTGTTCCTTCATCATATCACCTGGGCGTCCAATTTCCAATCAGAACTGGAGTCGCATCAATATAGGGTTGTCAAAAACAGTCGCGACTTTGTTTTTTAGCGGAACATATATTAAGACAGATCACGACAACCTCCACGGTTAAACGCAAGCGCACTCAGCCTCCCGCCGAAGATGCCCCGACGAAGGGCACAACGACATCTTCCGCAGAAGCAGATTTGGAAATCGGGACCATCCCTGATTCCGAAGACAACGTCATAACTCAACGGGAAGAGAAAAATCCTGACGAAGACGTCGACCCTGCGACTAAAGCGGTCGACGGAAAACTAACCGCCGAGTAAACACACTCGCGGCACAATCAAAACTACGAGATGGCTTGATCCTCGAAAGGGGTACGTAGGCAGCTCATCGAAAGACGAGTTCAGCTATTCCCCTCTCAAAAAAGGGGGGGGGGGAAGTGGGTACGTATACTCGTATACTCCCACCTCTTAAAATTTCCGATGCACTTTTGTAATCGAGTTATTTTAAACATAATAAAATTTTCTACTATAATTCGCATCTTTTTACGTATCAAAAAGGCGAGACATCCTCATCTCCTCATTAATAGAATAAAAAAAACAAAAAACTAAATGTATAATCTCGGAAAATAACGACGAGACGTCGTCAAAGTTAGATTCCAGGTTATATGAGCAACTATCCAAACGCGATAAAAAGCATAAAAATTTATACTCCGCTCGTCAATTGGCCCCGACAAGCACATCAGCCGTCTTAAACAAAATTTATAACACGTTGTTCGGCATGCCTAGAGCACGTCGTTCAGTTATTCGCTTTAGGCGCCAGTCAGATCCGGACTGACACTGCATACCACGAGAAGTGTATGTTCGAATGTCTTCTTCTCCTTTTCTTCTTCCTCGAATAACATTGGAGGAAGACGTGTGTGAAGCGTTTTATTTTTTATTTCAATTTTTATATGAAAGTAATAACAAAATTCCAATATCTTTGTTGTTTATTTACGCAATTGTACAAAAGTAATAGCAAAATTCCAATATCTTTTTTTATTAATTTATGCAATTGTACAGATAAAAAAGGAAAGAGAAAGGAAGACACATGTATCAATATTTGTTATCTAAACTATTAAAACTAAAGTATATTTTGTACTTAGCCCTAACTTTTCAACAATAATTACCATCATATGTCATTGAACTAAACCATTCTTTTTAAATTATTAAACCATCTCAATTTAATTTACCTATTCAATCAATATTTGCATCAATTAAAAGCTTTCATTTTAGGCTATAAGATCCCTAAATATTCGACTGTTATCTACACGTAAATAGTAACTTGCATCAACAAAATCATTGTATCTTATTTTTCTTTAGAAAAAAGAATATTCTATTTTGTGATCACTATAATCTTGCAATATCTGACTTAACCCATATAGTTGCGGCATATAAATTGTATATATAAATTGTATATATATACACACTCCTATTGCCTCATTCAAAAATCATTTTAAAATGGGATTTGACCCGCATGATCAATCGTTTGGAGAAAGAACATCCAATGCATGGACAAAGAAAAACCTGTGTTCAAAAACACGGGCAAGACGCCCAGATTCTCGGCGTGTAGGCGTTAGGCGGCTCTTCCCCGTAGCGTTTAGGGTCAATTCGGTTGATTTTTTTTACAGTGAATCCTGTTTTTTCTTTGCGCTAAATAATTGGTTAGGAGATTGGACATATAATTAATTTTAAAGCAACTAAAAGTAACCCAATTAATTTTTAATATGTAGGTCCATTAAAATTTTAATAGTTACATTAAAAACCAATTCAAAATATATCCCAATACTTATTTTAGCCTTAAATAATTCAGGTTTTTCATGTATTAAAATTATGTATTTAATATAATTTTTGTGTTATATAATTTACTTTTTATAATTATAATATTATTAAATATATGTAAATATATTGAATTCTAAATATAAATATGCTAAATTTTATTTTTATTGATTCTCAAGTATAAAAAAATTGATGTATGTAATTTTTAAATTTAAAATATAATTAAATAATTTATTAAAATATTTATTTTTATATATTTTGGGTGTTTTAGATTTTATTATTTTATTACAAATTTAGTATGGAAAATTTTGTTAAATTTTAGTGGTATGTGTTACTAACCGATAAAAAATTAAATTACATATAAAATAAATTAAATAATATATGTTGTTGTAGATTTACATTATACAAAAATCAATATGATATATTTGAATAGTTTTACAAAAATAAAAACTAGCCATATATAAATTAATTAAATATTTGTGGAAACAACCAAAAGATGTTTTTATACAAAAGGTGAATTACATATGAAATCTTTTTGATTGCTGAATATCCAAAAATGTTATTATACAAAAATGTTATTATACAAAAATGTTGGGAATAAAACTAGAATTCATGAATCCAAAGAACCGAACCGGATTTGATCCAAAAAATAGTATCAAACCTGAATCGAAATTGATTAAATATCCAAACGAGTTCAAAATATTGGTATTTAGATAGAAAATACTAAACCGGATCCAAATCGAAAGATTGCAGGTATCTCAATATATATGAGTCATATTTATATACTTAAATGTATTTATTATTTTTAGATTTAATATCCATAGAATAACCCAAATATATAAGATTTTTTGAAATTGTCCAAAATATTTTAAAATATATAAAATATTCATAATTAAATATTTACAATAGCTAAAATACTTAAAACATCAAAAATATTTAATAATATATTAAAATATTCAAATCAAACCAATTTTTATGTTAAATTTTAATATATTGACATATATTATTAGAACCCATATGTTATTTTTTAATTTATTTGTAGATTTTAAGAAAATTAAAGTATATATGAATATAGGCTGTTTATCTAAATCTGAACCAAACCCGCAAAGATCTGAACCGAAACTCTACCAAAATTTATACGAATAATTTAATATGGTTGAAATCTTCAATCTCAAAAACTCGAAATCCGTATAGACCCGAAGTAAGACTAAATAGGTACCCAAATTTGAGTGGATACCAACATCCTATAAATATATTTGAAAGATATCCAAACATATTTTATTTATATTAAATAAAAAATATATTCGCCACTCCTATGAAATTTATTCAATTAACCCTAATTTTTCCTAAGTAATTACAACTATATGCCACTGAATTTTAGTAACTATCTATTTAAAATTATCATTAATATCTATCTACCTAAATATTCTCTAACTAATAAAGGAAAGATTTTCAAATTGATAGGCGTGATTCACTTTTAAGAAACCACCATTCTTTATAATTTTGTAAAACATCAATTTTAAGTATATAAAAGAAATATTTCCAATTACCATTATTAAATATATCAAGGTTACAATCTCCCCAAATCTATCAATTGAATACGATATTAATTTGTAAGCCCATCACTTATTTAACTGATTTAAAATTTAACTCAAAACATAATATATTAATAATATAATATTAATCATATATTTAAATCATACAAGGAATTTTGTTAATATAACTTTAACTCAACATAAAAGATTTATCAACGTTTTGAAAATAACACCAGACATTGACTCGGTTAAAGTTGGGTCAATGGTCAGACCGGTCCAACCATTCCAACCGGTTCAACCGGGTTTCAAATTTTAATCTAATTTGAAATTAAGTAGTTATATGTATATGTATCAATACTATTAAAAAGGAACATGACGATATATGTATTGTCCAACTATTTTAATACAATTATTAAAACATTTTACAAAAGAAATATAATAGAAAAATACAAATATGATTAAAAACATAAATATAAAAATTAAATTTCATAATCTAGTTTATATTTGTATTCAGTAACATAGTGTACCTTATTATGCATGCCAAAACACCAGCATGCAACAATTTATTAATAATTTTATTTTTTCTATGACAAAAGCATAGTATATTATAAATATTATTCGAGTTTCATATACAAGGACGTGGAGGATCACCATATGGATAACGACATCGGCATGCCAATGGTCTTCCGTTGTCGGATACGCAAACACCTTCCCCTAGTTTATGCCTTTTGAGACATTCGGTTTTACAATTATTGGCATTACATGTTTCACCTTTTATCGAATAAGTATTAGAACAATGTGTGGGACCTTTGGGTTTCTGTGCAATCGCCATTTTTCCTAATAATATAATAATTAAAACATAACTTTAGTTTTCATAATTAAAATAAAAAATCATTTTTGTAGGTATATAAAATAAATGGCATCAAATACATACCGAACTGAAGAATTGTAAGAACAACGAAACCAATAAACCAAATTTTGAAAGCAACTTTCATCTTCGATAATGAAATAGTGATGTTTTAAGAATTAGAAAGACAGAGAAGTACATTTATATATGAATCACAAACTGAAAATGTCTAATTTAAGCTATACATTTTTTCAAATTCCAATGTAAAAGGATCTAGTTTGACCAAAAACTCAGTCTCTGGTTTCTTTATTTATTTAATAAAAAATAAATCATTTATGTTTAAATTTGTTTAAAATATTTTTGATATGCATAAACAATCAAATTCAATTAAGTCACAGATTCAGAATTTATATAACATATATTTAGAAAAGAAACATAAAGATAAATGAGAAATGACAATTGATCTAATAGTGTTAAAAAGAAGAAGACAATTTCATCGAATAAAATAGAAATAGATTTTTCTCATAAAGTAAATATATGAAATGAAAACATTTATGTATAGGTTTTTAAAAATACTTTGTGTATATGAGTGACACATAAGCAAATTTAATAGATATTAGGTTAAGATCCGTGCTTTTGCACGGGTTAAATTATTAAATTTATGAAATGTATATAACTTTACATAAAATAAAATATATTTTGTAAAATAAAATACATAATTTTGGGATTTTTAGGATTGGTGGGATCTAAGTGGTTTTTATTATGAATATTATGTGATGTCCCTTATAGAAAGTACTAGATTTACTTGATTGTCAATTCTACTTATTCTCCTATTTATATTTAGATCCCAAACTGTTGTAATCCTATAAAAAGAACTTGTTACTACTCATGAAATAAAATACACCAGTTCCTTCTCTTCTCTTCTTATCTATAACACGTTATCAGTACGAACCCTAACCGTCTTACCAAAACCCTAACCATTTTACATACAAGTCTCTGATAGCTTTTTTTTGCATTTTTTCTTCACGATTTCACAGTTTTCGCAACAGATTATCGCTAGTTTTAACAAAATACGATAGATCTATAACATAAACAGTGATTTGGGACTTATAATTTTGATTTCTGCAAACTTTTCTATTTTTATGCTTAGATTTACCGATTACTTCTCTTCGCCACAGTGACTTTCCGGTTAGCCTTTAATCAGGCGAGTTCTCGGCCACGAGGACGAGTTTTTGAATATGGGTGAAAAGTAAAGAAAAGGGATTAGGGTATCGATTTTTTTTTTTCCATCTAATTATATTAAGAAAAGGGTCCAAGCCCTATAACCTACAAACAAAAGCAGAGCTTTAAAGCTCAAACACAACAAAAGGGTCAACCAAAAAACAAGGCCTTAAAGCCCAACAACAAAACAATTTGAGAAACCCACTCAAACCCAAACACGAGTTTCCATCCCCAACACGCGACATACGCGTCGATCGATCTTCACACACGAGATCCGATCTGAGGAAGCTTGCCGGAGAGGACGCCACACACACTGGCTCCACCACCATAACATCCATCTTCGTCGTCTACACTTTCCACGGAGCGCCTTCACAGAACTGACCGGAGACTCAACCGTAATCATTTAAACGCCCTTTGTAGATACGATGAAACCATCACCAAATACCATCAGAGAGCCTCAACGCATCTCCGACTACAGATCGAACACCACAACCAAACCGAAAACATAAAAACAAAAGGAAAAAACCCTAAAACCCTAGGGTACTAAAACCCGACAACGGTGGAGCCGAGAAAGCTTCCACCTTCCAGGGACTTGCCGACGGTGCAGAGTTTAAGACGCCTCTACCCCCGGAACCTTGACGGCGACTGGAGAGCTATTGGAGCCTCTCCATCCAGGAACTCACACAAACTGAACTGAACCACAACCTGAAGCCGCGACCCGTCATCCTTATCCTCACCGCGAAACCAGAGAGAGGCGAGTAGCCACCGTCACTGGAGCAAAACCCTAACCCAGATCCGCCAGTATATCGGTTACGATCACCGGTCGGAACACACAGAAAACCAGCTAAACACATGAACGGAAAAGGAAACCACCGTCGCCGACACGCGCTCGGACGCGCGGCCGTCAATGGGGTTCCCTCAGGTCTCACTTCTCTCTCTTCTCTCTCTTTTCTCTCGATTCCTCCTAACCTTTACCCAGTGACTCTTTTTTGTCAATTTTTTTTTTTAAAAAACTTTTTACTAATTTAACATTTTAAATTAGTTACGAAAATCTAAATCACATATTATAATTCAACTTATTTGATAATTTAAGGGTATAATGGTATTTAAAAAGTTTCAAAATCTTATTTTCCTAAAACATCTAATTAAAATCCTAATGTGACAAACCGGAGAAAAAACGGCTTTTTTTCCAATTTACTCTTCTTTTATTATATTTCTATTTCCCAATAAATTATTTTTAATTTATATTATATGAAATATACAAGTTCAAATAAAACTGAATAAAGTTTTAACTATCTATTATGTTTTAAAAATCTTTATGTTTTAGTTTTCTATTATTTATTTTGAAAAAAAATTTCCAATCTTTGTTAATTAATTATTGTTACCCACAATATTTTTACTTTCTCTTTTTCTTCGTATTTTTATAATATAACAAAACATTATAAACTAAATTTTGTAAAAAAACTAAAATATGCTACATTATGTCGAGAAATGATTAAATGAATTATTGGTTTTATTTAATCAATGACATTAATAGAATGGATATATATTGTGAAACATTTTATTATTCAAAATTAATAATTTTTTTCATTGAATATGAAAATAATTAATTCACAAAAAACATAATTAATTCACAAAAACCTATTTATGTGTATTTAATATTTTTATTGAAAAATTAACATGTGATAATATCTTGTTCAATGTATCCTAAAAATATAGAATAAAAAATATAGATAAAAGACATCATTTTTCATGTGCTTTAGGCGCCAGTCAGATCCGGACTGACACTGCATACCACGAGAAGTGTATGTTCGAATGTCTCCTTCTCCTTTTCTTCTTCCTCGAATAACATCGGAGGAAGACGTGTGTGAAGCGTTTTATTTTTTATTTCAATTTTTATATGAAAGTAATAACAAAATTCCAATATCTTTGTTGTTTATTTACGCAATTGTACAAAAGTAATAGCAAATTCCAATATCTTTTTTTATTAATTTATGCTGCTTGCTGGAGAACTCTCTGGAGTAACCAGCGTCAAGGATCTAATCCTCGACACCGACCGTCCGCCAAAAACCGATAAAAATCTTCCCGCAGAAAACTCTTCTCCGAGAAATCAGGTAGGAGATAAACACGAAAGGAGACCGGATGACAGGGGGAATGATAATAACCGCAAAAGGGTAAACATGATCATCCGAGGATCACAGTACTACAAGGACTCGGTCTCGGCCATCAAAGCCTACCAACGGAAAGCCTAGTCGAGTGCGAAACACCCCAAATGGTCTCCTCCTCGAGATGGTCAGAATGGTTTGGTGACGTTCACGGAAGAAGAAGCCGGCGGAATCGACCAGCCTCACTGCGACCCCTTAGTCTTAGTCGTAGATCTCATAATAAGAGATCTCGAGGTCGCAAGGATACTCATCGATACCGGAAGCACGATCAACGTAATCTTCCGCGACACCCTTAAAAGGATGAACCTCAAGCTCGGGGAAATCACCCCGGTACCGTACGGGATTCTCCAAACAAACATCCATGACCCTAGGATCCGTCCAGCTACCCGTCATGGCAAAAAAAACGTCACCAAGATAGTTGACTTCACAGTGGTAGATATCCCAGCTATTTACAACACGATCATGGGAACTCTATGGCTAAACGCCATGAAGGCTGTTCCTTCATCATATCACCTGGGCGTCCAATTTCCAATCAGAACTGGAGTCGCATCAATATAGGGTTGTCAAAAACAGTCGCGACTTTGTTTTTTAGCGGAACATATATTAAGACAGATCACGACAACCTCCACGGTTAAACGCAAGCGCACTCAGCCTCCCGCCGAAGATGCCCCGACGAAGGGCACAACGACATCTTCCGCAGAAGCAGATTTGGAAATCGGGACCATCCCTGATTCCGAAGACAACGTCATAACTCAACGGGAAGAGAAAAATCCTGACGAAGACGTCGACCCTGCGACTAAAGCGGTCGACGGAAAACTAACCGCCGAGTAAACACACTCGCGGCACAATCAAAACTACGAGATGGCTTGATCCTCGAAAGGGGTACGTAGGCAGCTCATCGAAAGACGAGTTCAGCTATTCCCCTCTCAAAAAAGGGGGGGGGGAAGTGGGTACGTATACTCGTATACTCCCACCTCTTAAAATTTCCGATGCACTTTTGTAATCGAGTTATTTTAAACATAATAAAATTTTCTACTATAATTCGCATCTTTTTACGTATCAAAAAGGCGAGACATCCTCATCTCCTCATTAATAGAATAAAAAAAACAAAAAACAAAATGTATAATCTCGGAAAATAACGACGAGACGTCGTCAAAGTTAGATTCCAGGTTATATGAGCAACTATCCAAACGCGATAAAAAGCATAAAAATTTATACTCCGCTCGTCACCCGACAAGCACATCAGCCGTCTTAAACAAAATTTATAACACGTTGTTCGGCATGCCTAGAGCACGTCGTTCAGTTATTCGCTTTAGGCGCCAGTCAGATCCGGACTGACACTGCATACCACGAGAAGTGTATGTTCGAATGTCTCCTTCTCCTTTTCTTCTTCCTCGAATAACATTGGAGGAAGACGTGTGTGAAGCGTTTTATTTTTTATTTCAATTTTTATATGAAAGTAATAACAAAATTCCAATATCTTTGTTGTTTATTTACGCAATTGTACAAAAGTAATAGCAAAATTCCAATATCTTTTTTTATTAATTTATGCAATTGTACAGATAAAAAAGGAAAGAGAAAGGAAGACACATGTATCAATATTTGTTATCTAAACTATTAAAACTAAAGTATATTTTGTACTTAGCCCTAACTTTTCAACAATAATTACCATCATATGTCATTGAACTAAACCATTCTTTTTAAATTATTAAACCATCTCAATTTAATTTACCTATTCAATCAATATTTGCATCAATTAAAAGCTTTCATTTTAGGCTATAAGATCCCTAAATATTCGACTGTTATCTACACGTAAATAGTAACTTGCATCAACAAAATCATTGTATCTTATTTTTCTTTAGAAAAAAGAATATTCTATTTTGTGATCACTATAATCTTGCAATATCTGACTTAACCCATATAGTTGCGGCATATAAATTGTATATATAAATTGTATATATATACACACTCCTATTGCCTCATTCAAAAATCATTTTAAAATGGGATTTGACCCGCATGATCAATCGTTTGGAGAAAGAACATCCAATGCATGGACAAAGAAAAACCTGTGTTCAAAAACACGGGCAAGACGCCCAGATTCTCGGCGTGTAGGCGTTAGGCGGCTCTCCCCCGTAGCGTTTAGGGTCAATTCGGTTGATTTTTTTTACAGTGAATCCTGTTTTTTCTTTGCGCTAAATAATTGGTTAGGAGATTGGACATATAATTAATTTTAAAGCAACTAAAAGTAACCCAATTAATTTTTAATATGTAGGTCCATTAAAATTTTAATAGTTACATTAAAAACCAATTCAAAATATATCCCAATACTTATTTTAGCCTTAAATAATTCAGGTTTTTCATGTATTAAAATTATGTATTTAATATAATTTTTGTGTTATATAATTTACTTTTTATAATTATAATATTATTAAATATATGTAAATATATTGAATTCTAAATATAAATATGCTAAATTTTATTTTTATTGATTCTCAAGTATAAAAAAATTGATGTATGTAATTTTTAAATTTAAAATATAATTAAATAATTTATTAAAATATTTATTTTTATATATTTTGGGTGTTTTAGATTTTATTATTTTATTACAAATTTAGTATGGAAAATTTTGTTAAATTTTAGTGGTATGTGTTACTAACCGATAAAAAATTAAATTACATATAAAATAAATTAAATAATATATGTTGTTGTAGATTTACATTATACAAAAATCAATATGATATATTTGAATAGTTTTACAAAAATAAAAACTAGCCATATATAAATTAATTAAATATTTGTGGAAACAACCAAAAGATGTTTTTATACAAAAGGTGAATTACATATGAAATCTTTTTGATTGCTGAATATCCAAAAATGTTATTATACAAAAATGTTATTATACAAAAATGTTGGGAATAAAACTAGAATTCATGAATCCAAAGAACCGAACCGGATTTGATCCAAAAAATAGTATCAAACCTGAATCGAAATTGATTAAATATCCAAACGAGTTCAAAATATTGGTATTTAGATAGAAAATACTAAACCGGATCCAAATCGAAAGATTGCAGGTATCTCAATATATATGAGTCATATTTATATACTTAAATGTATTTATTATTTTTAGATTTAATATCCATAGAATAACCCAAATATATAAGATTTTTTGAAATTGTCCAAAATATTTTAAAATATATAAAATATTCATAATTAAATATTTACAATAGCTAAAATACTTAAAACATCAAAAATATTTAATAATATATTAAAATATTCAAATCAAACCAATTTTTATGTTAAATTTTAATATATTTACATATATTATTAGAACCCATATGTTATTTTTTAATTTATTTGTAGATTTTAAGAAAATTAAAGTATATATGAATATAGGCTGTTTATCTAAATCTGAACCAAACCCGCAAAGATCTGAACCGAAACTCTACCAAAATTTATACGAATAATTTAATATGGTTGAAATCTTCAATCTCAAAAACTCGAAATCCGTATAGACCCGAAGTAAGACTAAATAGGTACCCAAATTTGAGTGGATACCAACATCCTATAAATATATTTGAAAGATATCCAAACATATTTTATTTATATTAAATAAAAAATATATTCGCCACTCCTATGAAATTTATTCAATTAACCCTAATTTTTCCTAAGTAATTACAACTATATGCCACTGAATTTTAGTAACTATCTATTTAAAATTATCATTAATATCCATCTACCTAAATATTCTCTAACTAATAAAGGAAAGATTTTCAAATTGATAGGCGTGATTCACTTTTAAGAAACCACCATTCTTTATAATTTTGTAAAACATCAATTTTAAGTATATAAAAGAAATATTTCCAATTACCATTATTAAATATATCAAGGTTACAATCTCCCCAAATCTATCAATTGAATACGATATTAATTTGTAAGCCCATCACTTATTTAACTGATTTAAAATTTAACTCAAAACATAATATATTAATAATATAATATTAATCATATATTTAAATCATACAAGGAATTTTGTTAATATAACTTTAACTCAACATAAAAGATTTATCAACGTTTTGAAAATAACACCAGACATTGACTCGGTTAAAGTTGGGTCAATGGTCAGACCGGTCCAACCATTCCAACCGGTTCAACCGGGTTTCAAATTTTAATCTAATTTGAAATTAAGTAGTTATATGTATATGTATCAATACTATTAAAAAGGAACATGACGATATATGTATTGTCCAACTATTTTAATACAATTATTAAAACATTTTACAAAAGAAATATAATAGAAAAATACAAATATGATTAAAAACATAAATATAAAAATTAAATTTCATAATCTAGTTTATATTTGTATTCAGTAACATAGTGTACCTTATTATGCATGCCAAAACACCAGCATGCAACAATTTATTAATAATTTTATTTTTTCTATGACAAAAGCATAGTATATTATAAATATTATTCGAGTTTCATATACAAGGACGTGGAGGATCACCATATGGATAACGACATCGGCATGCCAATGGTCTTCCGTTGTCGGATACGCAAACACCTTCCCCTAGTTTATGCCTTTTGAGACATTCGGTTTTACAGTTATTGGCATTACATGTTTCACCTTTTATCGAATAAGTATTAGAACAATGTGTGGGACCTTTGGGTTTCTGTGCAATCGCCATTTTTCCTAATAATATAATAATTAAAACATAACTTTAGTTTTCATAATTAAAATAAAAAATCATTTTTGTAGGTATATAAAATAAATGGCATCAAATACATACCGAACTGAAGAATTGTAAGAACAATGAAACCAATAAACCAAATTTTGAAAGCAACTTTCATCTTCGATAATGAAATAGTGATGTTTTAAGAATTAGAAAGACAGAGAAGTACATTTATATATGAATCACAAACTGAAAATGTCTAATTTAAGCTATACATTTTTTCAAATTCCAATGTAAAAGGATCTAGTTTGACCAAAAACTCAGTCTCTGGTTTCTTTATTTATTTAATAAAAAATAAATCATTTATGTTTAAATTTGTTTAAAATATTTTTGATATGCATAAACAATCAAATTCAATTAAGTCACAGATTCAGAATTTATATAACATATATTTAGAAAAGAAACATAAAGATAAATGAGAAATGACAATTGATCTAATAGTGTTAAAAAGAAGAAGACAATTTCATCGAATAAAATAGAAATAGATTTTTCTCATAAAGTAAATATATGAAATGAAAACATTTATGTATAGGTTTTTAAAAATACTTTGTGTATATGAGTGACACATAAGCAAATTTAATAGATATTAGGTTAAGATCCGTGCTTTTGCACGGGTTAAATTATTAAATTTATGAAATGTATATAACTTTACATAAAATAAAATATATTTTGTAAAATAAAATACATAATTTTGGGATTTTTAGGATTGGTGGGATCTAAGTGGTTTTTATTATGAATATTATGTGATGTCCCTTATAGAAAGTACTAGATTTACTTGATTGTCAATTCTACTTATTCTCCTATTTATATTTAGATCCCAAACTGTTGTAATCCTATAAAAAGAACTTGTTACTACTCATGAAATAAAATACACCAGTTCCTTCTCTTCTCTTCTTATCTATAACACGTTATCAGTACGAACCCTAACCGTCTTACCAAAACCCTAACCATTTTACATACAAGTCTCTGATAGCTTTTTTTTTGTTAAACTATAAATATAATATAAATGAACAAAGATTATACAAAGAAGATCTTAGATCTATCATCTTGCAAAAAAGAAATAAAAAACAAGATGGATCACTGAGAATTTCCACTACAAGAGAATCTACCACAGCCACATCGTCATGAGGTCTTGGAAAGGCTTTCTTAGTCTTCTGGCCGAGAAGATGTTCCTCAGCTCTCTGTCAATACCCTAGAACACAGTTGCAGCCGGAAACGAGGATTCGTTATGAATGAGATTGTTCGTTTGCTTCCACATGTGAAAGATCACAGTTTGAGTTGCAATCTTCCTCAAGAGTGTAAGCTTCTTTGATGGGGATGATCGAATCCAGGAGAGCAGCTCCGACCAGGAGGTGAACATTGTTGACAGAGGTTGACATCGCAGCAGCACCTCACGCGAAACATCATAGCTGAACTCACAAGATAGCATAAGATGGTCTCTGGTTTCATCATAGCGAGAGCAGAATGGGCAAGTAGTTGAATAGGGAGGCCCCAAGCAGCAAGCCTAGACCTTGTATCTTAATTGGAAACCCACATTGTGAATACGTGTTTCGGAATACCTCCTTTGAACCAGACGATGTCCACCCAATCTTTGACCTCCTCCCTCGGTCGCAGAATTTCCCACGTTGTATAAGACCTGAAACTACGCAAAGGGAAATAACCAGCCACCCACTCATAGTCATCAACAACAACATTTGACAAAGGTAAGGAAATAGTTGTAAGAAAAAGCATGGAGATCAACTTCCTTTTGGGATTGGGTGAGAAAATGTCCAAACATTACCTCTAATTGCATCTGCCACCACAGCCTCAGTTCTAATCCGCAAAGATCTTGGTCCCGAAAGGCCAATATAGTCAATCAACTGTCCCAGCGGTGTCCAGACGTCGAACCAGAAACTAGCCGTCCTGCCATTTTCCAGTCTGGTTTTACAAAACAGAAGCGCAAGAAGACTAAGGTCAAGCAACTTCCTCCAAGCCCACGAGTCAGTCACTGGGGTTTAATAGACCAGAAAGATTTCTCGCTCAGTGAGAGCTCCAATGCCAATCAACCTACAACGATGGAGCTTTAGATAGTAAGAACAAAATGAACTTGAGGCAAGACACACTGTTTGCCACAC
>NW_026616203.1:0-28527 GCF_000801105.2 Raphanus sativus | reverse complement strand
AACTTATTTGTTTTCTTTTTAAAAATAACTCGCATATGAGATTGACTTTCAAGCTTGAAGGGGATTGCAAGATTTGGTGGATCTAATCACTAAGAAAAAAACTAGCTTGGGTATACAATTTCCATCCGGGACATATGGCAATGCAGCAAAAGTTTGAAGATGTAAGGATCACATGGTGTCAAGAGAATACAATAAACCGGCGGATCTACTTTCAACCCAAGTTATACCAACGATCTTATCTTTTTCATTTCATTCATATGTTCTGCGTGTTAGTCAATGATGCATTTTATTGTGACTTATATTGTTCATCAATATAATTAAGTCTGGAGAGAAAGATAATAAAAGTATTTTGAGCGTAAATTGTTATAATAATGCTTAACTTTCTGAAGTTTATAAAACTCTATTCTGATGATTATTATGTGATAAACTTGTAATAAACCGTGATGTAGTTAAGAGCTAAAATTTGTACTTGTGTAAAAATGTTTCATCCATAAACAAATTAAAGCTTAACGATGTTTTAGTGGAATGCAGAATCACATATAAAACATTTAAAATTATATTAATTTGAGAGTTATATAACTTTATGTATATTAGAATTAAAAAAACATGAAAAAACATAACAAATATTTTATGTACTTTAAACAGGACCGACCATGTCCCCTGTCCTTAACTAATCCTATCGTTTCTCGATTGTATAAACGTGTAGGTGTATGTACAAAGCAATGTAGTTTGGTTTCTAGATGCATGAACCTCGAAGCCTAGTTGGTCTAATAAGAAGTTAAGTGGGTCCGACAATGTTTCATAGATTGAAAGAATCTATACTATTAGTTTCGCGTGATTGTCTATTTGTTTCACGTTTAATTAGGAATCATTTACTCATTCGCTTTTAATCGGTGTGATTGATAATTTACTCGTATTAAATTAACAGAAATATATCATCTAAGGATGTTTATCTTACCTAATACGATACATCATGATAATGTTCGACCGTATCGACATAATAACCACTGTTCACATGACCTATCACGTAGTACTCAAATTGAGTTCAGTATAACTGAAACGTTTTGTGTTCATGTATATCCAACCAATCACCTCTCGATAAGAAGTTTATGTGTTAATTGTTATATAATACCAGTAGTCCATACAGCTTACTAGTAAGGTCCCGTCCGATTGATTTTTGTTGAGTTGCATTTTCTACATATATCACACAATAGATGAACACGATGACATAGAGTACAATTGCTTTTCTCTAGCAGTTTCCAATCGTTATCCTGTGCTCCCACTTGTAAGATGTCAGATCCGTCACGTCGGGTCTTTTCGAAAAAAGAAAGATCCGCACGTGTGTATTAATAATACGTAGGATAAGGTTAACGTATATGAGGTATAGATACAATGTATATTATATTGTCAAATACAATGAATATGTATCTATCTAAAAAAAATGCATATGTATAATGTATGTATTATACACAACCATTTTCCATTTATTTTGTCTTCTTCGGCAATCAGCCAATCATTGTAAACTTATTTTCTTGGACTAACCAGAGATTTGAATCTAAAATTATATTTTATGATATTTTAAAAGTTAATATGCCACTTTCACCTTATAATAGAAAACCATTGCTCGTAGTATTTCCAGTTTCACAAGTAAAAAGTTGTAAACCTATCTACATTGACCTTATACAAAATTAATCATCTTAAGTTTATGAAATCACGACAAATCATCTTCTCTCGGTTTATGTTAGTGACATTATGAGGCTAAATGAGTCTTGTCACAATTTTTTCTTCTAAAATCTATCGCAAGAGAAGCTAAAATGTGAACTGATAGCCTATCCTATCATGCAGTATAAGCACAAAGCCATGTGTTAATTTTCTGTTGTGCTAAAATTACGGTTCATTAAAAGACGAGAAAGCCAAATTTAGCAACGAGTCGAGTGAAACATACTTCACTGACCCAAAACACTATAGTTCAATTTTCCGAGAGCTCACCTTACCAGTTAGTTTTTTATAAGCTAGATGATCGATCCAGATTCATGTCTTTTTCTTTCAAACTGGGTTCCATATATGGGACATGTTTGGTCAATATAGTATGGCTGATATCCTTATTAATATACCGTAATTAGCATTTGTATCAGGACAGAATATTAGCTACGAAGCTTATGAAGGATGGTTTCATTATTAGGAAACCCTCCAGGATCCACTCCCGTGCTTGTGCAAGGAGTTTTAACGAGGCAAAGAGAAGGGGTCGTTATTCTCGATATGGTAAAAAGGTTTCATGAGATTTCCTACCTCAAAAAGTCTTTTTGTCGTGTTGAAAACCACTTTAACGTTTCTTAGTCTTTAGGCAAGAGAAAAAAGCATAATTGTTGATACTCTCAGAAGACATTGATGAAGACCCTCTCTTCTTAATTGTTATTCAAGCTTTGAAATTGAAAGGTTTCAATGTCGTTGTGCAAGGAGTTTATCTGGAGCCCGAAAAACATAATTTTGTATTTTAAATTTAGTACATGATTTATATTTAAATTTAGTTACATACTTTGTTTTCATTGTTATTTTTATTTGGATTTTGAGAAGAAATTTGATACAGCATTTATTCAGTATCTATATACAGTATTAGAAAGGAAAAATTTCCAGTGTCAGTATTGACCATGCAAATAAGTTAATGTATACATGGAACTTTTCTTTTTGGTAGCTCTACTGGGGTTAGAGCCTTAGGGGCCAATTGTCATGTTCCCAGATTCGACGCAAGCCGGAGACTAACTACTTTTTCCATGTCATTATTAGTGGTACTGGGCCTCGGCCCAGGTTAATGTCTTCCCGGGTGAAGTGGACCGCTGCCTGACCGGGTCCAGGGAATGACCCGCTAAGCGGAGAACCCTGGATTATCAAAAAAGAAAAAAAAACTTTTCTTTTTGGTAAAATGCATACATGGAACTTCATGCAAAGAACACATAATACGACCAATAAGCTTTGAAATTGAAAGGTTTCACTATCATTGTTCAAAGCCCTACTAAATTTAAAGCCCATTGGGCAATACAGAAGTGATCCTAATTGATGTCGTACGTAGACTGAAAGATGAAAGATGATCTAAAGTCTAAACCTCCTTAACTTGTACTTTCAAAAATTCAAATAGTGGTTGTGATTGAAGAGGGACTTAAGACTCTTACTGCTTGGCGCGCTAATGTTTACAAAAATGTGACCTTTTATTTATAGATTGATTTGATCCCCGTCTTAGATTCAACTTACAAGGAGATGTCGAGCTCAGTAACAAGGCTTGTGATCTAAAGAGACGGATCTAGAAAATAACTTGATATGTGGTATTAATATATAAATTTATGTTATATACATATAATTAAATTATTTAATTTCTAATATATTAAAAAAATAAATTAGTCACTAATTTTTCAAAATGAATAAAATATAAAAGAGATAATTTTTTTTGTAATTTTAAATATTCATTATCAATAATATGATTAAATTACATATGCACATGGTAATTTCATTATAAAATTTATTCTTTTAGTTTTTATTTTTTTAACTGTTGAAAACTTAATAAAAATTATTGTCAAAGTTAAATATTAATTAATTATAAGTTTTTATTTGGAAAAGGTAATATTAGAAAAGTCACTGAAATACTATAAATTGAATACCATTTCTCAAAAAGAAAACCAAATAAAAATATTTTAGTATTTGGATCTATGGATTATTGTTTAGGGTTTAATATTTAAGGGATAAGTTTAGATTTGTAAATTTATATAAATAATTAAGAGATTTAGTTTAGTCATTTTTCACAAATTTAAAATATTTATGAAAATAATTATATTTTAAATATAAATTTGAAAAGTGACATCAAATTTGTGGTAAAATTAGAAATTTTCTATTAAAAACAGAAAATAAAACAGTTATTAACAAAATAGTTATGGTAGCAAGATCAAAAGAAAATATTTGATGCAATAGTAATTAAAAGTTGTAAAAAAACTGAAAATACAGAAGTGCAACACATTGGTTCGAACTTGGTACTGGGTGAGACACATGTAGCTTTCATTACCGGTTAGCTACATTGTTCTCTATCCATTGTTAGTTACATAAAAAATAATTTCAAGTTATATGTGCCACATATACGGACATTAAGATGGTGGAACATTGGCCCCGCCCACCCGGTCACAAAGAAAGAAAGAAAAAAAAAGAAAGAACAAAGTCATTTTTTAAAAGTTAAAAATATTTACTATCTTATGCCTAACTTTTAAATTTGTTAGCCACCCACATAATCACATATGATTTGCAAGTATGCGAAAGAAGACTAGTGAATAAACTCATGTCGGTGTCGAGATCCACGAGGAGCCATGTGACATTGAGTTTGTGTCTTTTGTTGTTTGCCTCTGAATCAAACAACTCCATCTTTGCCACTTGCATCTCTTCGTTGTGTCATGTGTTTGTTTCGACTGTTTGTATCTATTTGTGTGTTATGTCCCAACTTACAAAAGAAAATTCAAAGATGAAAAGTTAAGTAATAACATGTGAAGGATTTGGTGGTCAATTGTACAGCTAAACACATACATATACAAGATACTACTGAAAGGGGGTATTTAGAGCTAAATTAAATTAAAATTTAGCTTAATAGTATGTCGTTAAATCATTGTACATAAATCTATTTTTGTTTCATCCTTCTTTCTCATATAGGAATTAGATATGGATCGTTAGCTTGCTCCATTGTGACCATGCATTTAGCATATTCCATCTACCACATAATAATTTATATTATCTCTCTCCATTTTTGTAGCTTTATTTCACTACAATATTATCACGAAGTACCGCCCACATCATTAAGTCCGCACTCTCTTAATTAATAATTATTCAAACTTAATTTTAATATGGAAGTCGTTAGCACTAATATCTATGGATACCTAATAAATCTAGCAAAATGGACATGTATAAAATCTAACATATGCTATTATGCATATATATATATATGCCTAAATCATATATAGATGAATAAAGTTGATTTATAAATTGCAAGGAAAAGTAAAGCTTAAAAAAGCAAACTAAATGGTAGATAAAGTCCCCACTTAAATGTGATTATATACACACGTATTTCTTGTATGTTATTATTTTGAATGATAGGGACAAATCATCTGACTAAGGTGTAAATTATAAGAGAATAATTTTTAAAAGATAAGAGTTGTTTTGGATCAAAGGCACTTACCATTAGCTTTTAGATTCGAGAACCTCTCACAGCCACAACTTTATACGACAAGTGCTTATTGTTTAACAAACCCCATATGATATTATTTTATATTTCCACCAGATTCATTAATATATTGATTTGCTTCCACAACCAAATTTAATCTTGACGTTTTACTATTTAAAAGTATATTAATCTCTATCATAATGATGTATTAAGCAGCTATAATTGATTCAGTTGCCGGTATTAAAACTTTATTTTATATCGTGATGAATTTTGATTGGTTATTCACTGTGGTTGTTGTAACGGGTTCCAGTCGTTTGACCTCAAAATTAGCATATGTCCATTTGATGATTGCGTTGAAATGACATTTTCGCCTAACACTTCTATAATACATGTTGTATAGATGCATATACCATTTTAAAGTCTGAAATATACAATTGGGCAGAAAATACATGTTTTATAGATACATACGCATATAGCACACCAAATTGACATATAAATAGTTTTTAAAGTAAATTTTTACTTGCCTATCCAATACGTATTTTGGGCTCTAGTACAGAAACTCGTGCATTTATAATTCTTTTACGAGTCTAAATACCTTATATATAACAAGTAAACAGAAAAGCTTGTGTGTTGTTCAAAAGAAAAAAAAAACAGAATACGTATTTTGGGCTCTAGTACAGAAACTCGTGCATTTATAATTCGTTTACGAGTCTAAATACCTTATATATAACAAGTAAACAGAAAAGCTTGTGTGTTGTTCAAAAGAAAAAAAAAAACAGAAAAGCTTGTGTTCTTATGATATAACTTTAGCCTTGTATATTTTAAGTTTATGTTGAGTTAGTCTATTCTTAGACTATTTTGTTTAGATACATTTGAGTTATTGTGATTTGTGTTATTGTGATTTGTTTATATATATTTGAGTTTAAACACATAATTTTCTTAGTTTTGTATCTCTTTTGAACTAAATAGGATGCAATTTTACCACTTATAATTCTTAAAAAAATACATACGTTTTTTAACCAATAACATACATATACGTTTCCTTAAATTGACCAAATATAAACCACTTGTTATAGCCTTCAACGATGTATATAAAAATTGTCGTCAACTTTATGCTTATCATATACGTGTCCTTATCGACATGCAAAAAAGAATGTATTAGGCTTAGAATAGTCGAAGGAGAGAAAGAGAAAGATGATGACTCATTAGAGACCATTCACCAGCTTATAAGTAGTAAATCTAGCAACAGGAAAAGTTATCAACAGAGAAAATCCGATCGAGAATCCTCATCGGAGAGAGGGTAACATGCTAATTAAACCTTAAGTCTCTTTTTATTTTCTTAATTATATTTAAATATACTTAAGTTCGTATCACTTGGTATTACTTGGAAGTCGGAACAACTGAAACTTATTCATAAAGTTATTATCTATAGTTATTGTAGGATCGTAAGAGCACTAGAGAATGGTGCTTCTGCCTGCTTTCTTGGATGGGTTGGCGAGAAGTGTATCAATGAAGAAAGGAAAATATATATCAGAGGATGAAGATGGAGGGAGAGAGATCGCAAAATCGTTGATGAAAGATGCCAAGAAGAACTCGACTTTGCTTGGTTCATCAGGCTTTGTTAACTCAGAAAATTCTAAGAGATTCACCTCTATTTGTTCTAATAGAGGTGAGAAAGGAATTAACCAAGACCGTGCCATCGTTTGGGAGGTACAGTTTACATAAATACTATATATTATGATGTCTATATATTAGTGGAAAAAGTATTTAGGATCCATGATCTTGTTAATAAGTTTATAATATGATAGTTGAGAAATTACAACTTGCTTTGTAATATAGGGGTTTGGGTGCCAAGAAGACATAACATTTTGTGGGATGTTCGATGGACATGGACCATGGGGACATGTGATAACCAAAAGAGTAAAAAAGCTATTTCCATCTTCATTGCTTTGCCAATGGCAACAAACTCTTGCAACCTTATCATCATCACCGGAATGTTTCTCTCCATTTGATATCTGGAAGCAATCTTGCTTGAAAACATTCTCCCTCATCGATCTTGATCTCAAGATCCATCCTTCCATTGATTCTTACTGCAGTGGCTGCACCGCTCTAACTGCCGTCTTGCAGGTACATATCTTGTAACCAGACACGCAAAACTCTTATCTAGATATTATGGGCGCCGGTTCTAAGATTTCAGGGGTGATAAACAATTTAGTAAGCATTTAATTAATTTTTTTTTTTAACAATTTAGAATTTGGAAGCCAATGTTTATATATATTGACTCAAAAAAAATTGAGACCCTAAACTAATGTTGCACTTGGCCCCGGTTTTTACTTACGGCCGTAGCGAAACTAACAAACCCTTTGAATGTAGAAAAGTTGCTAAATGTTGAAGTTTGATGTTTGCTTTTGAAGGGTGATCATCTTGTTGTAGCAAATGCCGGTGACTCACGAGCAGTAATAGCAACAACTTCTGACGACGGAAGCGGTTTAGTTCCGGTTCAGCTATCAGTAGACTTTAAACCGAACATTCCAGGTATATCTCCAAAGCCTTTCCATATTTAACAGTTAAAGTATTCAGATGGAAAATTCTATACAACTGGACTTAACAATTGGTATATTTTAATTATATTTCCGGTTAAATAGAGGAAGCAGAACGAATAAAACAATCAGATGGACGATTGTTTTGCCTAGATGATGAACCGGGAGTGTACCGGGTGGGCATGCCAAATGGCAGATCGCTCGGTTTAGCTGTCTCAAGAGCGTTTGGAGACTACTGTCTTAAAGAATTTGGTTTAGTCTCTATACCGGAAGTGACATACAGAAAGATAACCGACAAGGACCAATTCCTCATCTTGGCCACAGATGGGGTAATATATCAATTGTTTATATACTTTATGAGCCAAATCAGGATATAGACACACTTACATTATCATGTATGTGTGTATGTAGATGTGGGATGTGATGACAAACGATGAGGCAGTGGAGATAGTAAGAGGAGTAAAAGAGAGAAGAAAGAGTGCAAAGAGATTGGTAGAGAGAGCTATGATACTTTGGCGTAGGAAGAGAAGAAGCATCGCCATGGATGATATCTCTGCTCTTTGTCTCTTCTTTCACCCTTCTTAGTTTCAATCTTCTTTAACCTCTAATACATATATCCATGTATTTTGAGCTTCATCAACAAAAATGTCATATATATATAAACACATTTACATAGAATAATAGATGTTGTGAAGACAGTTGTTAATATTAGAAACGAGTGATTAAGAGTTCCATCATATTTTCGTAAAATGGCGTGTAATGGACATTGTTCTTCTTGTGTAACGTTGAAATGGCAGGCTGAACCAGTGGATCACATGCATGAATTAAAACGTATAAGATGAAACAGGTTTACATGGAGATACTCATATTATCGTCTGAAGTATTGTGGTTGGTGATTTGTATTTAAAAGCTGAGAAAACGGTGTGGTTGTGCATCGTTTCGGACTAAGATTGCAATATGAACCGAGCTTTAAAGCCAATAGTCATAAACAGCTTGATGAGTTTGTTTAAGTTTACAGGCTTTGTATACGATAGCCTAGCTCTTGTTTCTATATCTGATCTTAAAGTCTGTGTGTAGTCTGGCTTAACAAAGACTAAAAGACTAAATCCCACAGAGAAAGTAGTAAACCGAAAATGTAAAATAAGAAGTTGATAGAGGAAAAACAGAAACTCATTATAATAAGTGATATTCTTCAAAAGTAATAGCGAAGGACAAAGTCCCACAGAGAAAGAAATAAAACCATAATGTAAACAGAATTTGATAGAGATAACAAAAGAAACAGAACATAATAATAAACGTACACTGAATAAAAGACAGTGAATCTTTCACAGTTCACTATCTTTGTGTACTTATCTGCATGAACTCTGTTTTGGGGTTCATAGGATGAATGCAATGAATTTTCGCATCTGTTTGTAGTAGTAACATCTTCGACAGCAGGTGTCTAAGTCGTTGAGGAGACAGTTTTTTGGTAGTTGTTCCTACTCATTGGTTACTCATTCTTCACGGTGATGATGAAGTACAACTTATAGAAAGATGTCTCAGAAGTGAAAATCCAGCTGCACACTATGTCGAAGGAATCAAACTCTACTTCGTCCAAAACAGCACGACAATGCGGCTGTATCTTGATGATAATTTGTTTGCTCTCCAGGAACTATCACCTCGGCTCTTGCTTGCCTCGAGGAAACCAAGATGAGGAAGCAAGCGTTGAGGTGATCGTTGCTGGAGAGCAAACAAATTATCATTAAGATACAGCTCCATTGTCTTGCTGACCTGGATGAAGTACAGCTTGATTCCTTCAATATAATGTGCAGCTGGATTTTCACTCCTGAGACATCTTTCCATAAGCTGGTGGTAAGATGAGAGGATTCATGGCTTGTGGACGCAAGCTGAGATTTTCGAAGACACGATCATCTTGGGCATGATTCTAAGAGAGAGAGGTTGTCGGGATTTACCATGTTTTTTTAAGTGAGAGAGATAGTTTTGTTCCTTTATACTGTAACAACGTTCTGAATTTTTCCTGAACGTATATTTGTGAATTTAGTGTGCCTGTTACCTTATGCAGATTAAAGCGTTTGACTAATGGCATCATTATAGGGATTTGTTGAATGTCTATGATATGTTTTAAGATATTGTTTGATCTTATTTCGTAATTTTTGGGATTTGATTTAGGTATGATTTGATTTTTTATTCTTTAGCTGCGCATTGTTTTATTGTGCAAGGAATAATAATATTTTGAGGTTTTCTTTTTAAATGAGTTTTCAGTGTAGATATCACTCGGTTGTGCTTTGAATACTATAACTAGATCTTGATCTTCATTTTATAAATGTATAACTAAAATTTTAAATATATAAATTATAATTTAGTGTTTGATGTTATTTACCATAATCTTATTGTTTTAATTTTCTTATTTGACATTATTAATATATAATAACTTGTTATACGATATTATTTTTAAAAATTGATATAGGATCTTTTTGATGTTATGGTATTAAGTTTTATATTTTTTTACTAAATTAAGATTTCAAAATATTAACTATTTTAATATTTTTTAGAATATTATTTTTACGTGTTTTATTTCAAAAATTATTCTTAAGGACCTATCATTTTATCTTTTGTAAAATTTGGAATATATAATTATGTGATTGGAATGTTTATTTTTAAAATTGTATATTTAGTCAAACATTTGAATTACATAACTATTTTAAGTTTGAATATTATATGAATTTAAATATTTTGTTACTAAATGATACGTTAATTTATAATAACAATATTTGAAATTTTGGTAATTTTTTGTATTTTTCAAAAAATATTGTTATAATTTTAAATAAACAATAAAGTTGTTAAATTATGTGTTATTAATATTTTTAATGAATATTAAAATTTCAAAATTTTCTAATAGCATATTTTAATTAACACATAAATTAAAAGTTAGTTATTAAATTTATATTGTGTAAATAATTATTTTTTGTAGTATATTTCTGAGAGATTCAACATAAATAAAATAATGATATATAATTATTAGACAGTAATATTTACGTGAGTTAGAAAAATATATGTTAAAAAAATTTCTTGACAAAAAATATTACATGATTTACAAATGTTAACTCATTTTAAGAGTGAATGATATTTATTTATTTATTTATTTAAATGAAAGCAATTTAAAAAGAAATTAGATTACTTTACTAATATATATATAATATTTTTATTAATAATCTATAAATTAATATATACTAAAAATCTCTATAAAATAATATAATTTTTATAGTCACAAATTGAATTTTTGATTTAATTATTATATCGATAAATTAATAATCTCTATAAATTAATAAAAAATTATAGTTTTGGTTTAGTCCCAACATTATTAGTGTATAGAAGTTTCACTGTATATATATATATATATAATTTTGTTATATATATTCCATATAGCATATCTAATTAATACAGTATAGACTATAATAAAGTTTATAAAGTATAGCATATAATTTTATTTTAACTAAAATTAATTTATAATAATATTATAATGCTAATCACGAAATTAATTAATGTATTACTCTAAAAAAAATCAATTTTTTTTGGTAAGATCTTGTTAGATTTTTCAATAGATTTGGTAGGCTTAAGTGTCATTAAAGTTATGAATATATGGATTGTTATAGTAAGTTATAATAATAATTGATAATAAATATAACATGATATTTTAGGAATATGTCAACTTAAAAAATCACAGATGAATTAAGGTTGTGAGTTATGTTTTAATATATAAGGGATACCAAAGTTTCACACATATATGATCATGAGTACGGATTAATGACTTTATCCATAATAAACTTATATTTTAGTGAATAAAATCAATACAAAATTTACTTTTTTTAATACAAAATTTACATTACTAAAATAAAAGGGTTATATAAAGATTGTTTTCTTATCGGATAGCTTCGCGTTAACCCCTAGGGCAATATTGCTTTTCCCTCTTGCACGGGGCGGTGATTGTGTTTCTCTGTGTGATTTGGCTGATTGACGATGGTTTCCAAAATACAGGCAGAGGATGAGAAATCCTCAGAAGCACAGTCGTCTCTGATTCTTCCCTCACTTCCTGAAGATGTAATCATTGACATCTTAGCGCGTTTATCAAGATTCGACTATCCAACACTCTCCCTTGTTTCCAAGCACTTTCGGTCACTTGTTACTTTGCCTGAGCTATATGCAAGAAGATCCTTGTTGGACTGCACCGAGAACTATCTCTATGTTGTCCTCTGTGACATAAGCACCTCCTCCTTTTTTTACCGTTGGTGTATCCTCTGCCGGAAAGCCAACGACAGTCACAGCTTGGTCCGTGCCCCCTCGACGTTTCCTTATTTGTATTATCCTGAAAGCTCTGTGGCAGTGGGTTCGAGGATATATGTTTTTGGTGGGATTGACGATAAATATATGACGACAGAAGCGTTTAGCTTGGATTGTAGATCCCACACAGTGGAACCCATCCCAAGCATGCCTGTTGCTTTGGTTTGTAAATTCGCTGCCTTCATCGACGGGAAAATATATGTTATTGGAATTGGATGTTGCTATAGAAAGACTGAGATGGTGGTGTTCGATATAGAAACGCAAAAGTGGGAGCATGCAATGATTAAGCCAGATATGGAGGAAGGTCTCAGAGGAAGCTATGCTTGTGCGGTGATGGCAGATAAAATATACCTAAATAATGGTAATAAAAGCTACGTGTACGAGCCAAGGGAAAGTAAATGGGAAACAGACGATATGCTGAGTTCCATGTTTTGGGAGCATGCATGTGTGGTTGATGATGTATTGTACTATCATGATCGGGCCATGAACACCTTAAGAGCGTATGATCCAAATCAGAAGTCTTGGGGAGTGGTGGAAGGCTTGAAAGAACTGTTGGCTGAGACAAGAGATCTACAGTGGTGGTCGTATACTGTGAATTACGGTGGGAATATGGCTCTCCTTTTCAGTAGAACAGGTAAGATTTGGTGCGCTGAGATTTCACTGGAAAGACGTCAAGGAGGGGAGATTTGGGGTAAAGTTAAGTGGCCTGATCATGTTTTCACTGGAAAATCTGGAATTAGTAAATCTCTAACTGTTATGGTTTGATGCATGAACTCTCTCCTTCACATATATATATATATATATATTTGTGTTCTGTTTTTATTTTTAAGAAAAAAATCATTATGTCCATCTGAACATCCAGATGGTAACATTATTGGTTTGAGATTTAAGTTTATAACAAGATTTGACATGCGCTTTTATTTTTTTTTTATTTTTTTGATAATATGTATGAATTTATAACTTTTTATTAGGAAAATAACAATTTTAAAGTTTTTTTGTTTGCTTAAAACTTTTTAAAATTGTTCTATTATAATATTTGAGTTTCAATCAGTGTTTTTATATTTGATCCAAACTTGTGGTTGAACATATATATGTGGCATTTGATATATAACCCGCATTAATATGTGTTGACATAAATAATTTATTAATATTATTAATTTCTTGAATTTATTTTATTTAAATTCTATATAAATATACCTATATGAGAGTTAAAACTGTACAATTTGTCTATTTACAGTACTTCTCTATTATATTAAGTGATGGATATAATTTAGTTAATAAAATGTATTTGATAATATTTTGTTGAATAATATATTTTGTTTAGACAAAATATATTAATAGATTGTTTGTTAAAATATTGGTTTACATATTCTGGTATTTCTGACATATTATGATATCAAATTTACGTACTGAATTTTCATTTGTAAAAGAATAAATTCTTAAATATTATAATATAAAAAGTTATAGTGGATATGTTTTTAGAATAATAAATATAGTAGCACATTTTTGAAATGAAAATTATAAAAAAAGATTTTGCATTTCGTATTTACATTATTATATAATGGTCGACGTTTTTTAACTGAATATATATGTTTTCAAACTTGACTAAACTAACCAAAAAGGAAAATGGAGAATAATGGAGAAAATAATTAAAAATATCTAATAAAAATAACATAGCATAGTAAATAACTTAAAAATTAGGGTAAAATCCAATTTTTTAATAATAGGGTCCTGCTTTGATATTATAGAAGTGGTACAAACTATTAGTTTATTTCTGGAGGTGAATTTTAAACTTCGTAAAGAAACGTGAAACAGAAGCAAGCTATGAAACTTGTGAAACTTATAGAACCACTCTGTTTTGTACTTTTGTCTATCACACAAATCTGGCCATTAGTAATTTAGTACACACCCTATGTTGGTGAAAATTTGGCATAGTTTCTTGAAAATTCTTTGTGTACGCAAAGTGTAAGTTCCCTCAGTAAAATACAATTTTTTTTGTATTTTAAAAACATCTCAGTATTTTTAATCGAGCCTTACCCTACGTTTCAGTTGGGTTGATTTAGATATGCCCTTTATTGGGATCTTTGAGACAGAGATGTTCTGAGATCACGTTCTTATAACAGAGTTCAGATGTCATTCCGGTGGTTTAAGACTATTTGGTCTTGTTAATCAGGGTGTGGTTGGTCTAGGAGATGCCTGAACATTTGAGACACATATCTCGACCTTTAAATTTACTTTTAGATGTCAGCAAGTACAATATTAAATTTTACTTCATGAGTGGATACACGAAGCTGTGAACACATTTACTCCTCACTTTTGCATTGTTCTGGATGACATGATGAGTGATTATTACAGACCTGAAGACAAAGTTCTTTTTTTTTTTTTTTGAACACAGACAAAGTTCTTTTAAAATTATTAAAATAGGAGTCTGAACGCTTAAGTCTTTGAACCGAATTATCCAACAACACAAAGTTTTGTGAAAAATCACAATCAACGTAGCATCTCTCTGGTGTCTGTATCTTTGATCACCTTCAGTGCCATGGTTTTTCAGTGCTGAGATCTGGGATGCTCTCCGTAGCTGTTACCTGTAACAAATGTGGGAAAGGGTAGGATGTTATAAATTACTCTGTTTTTGGGAGTTTGTTGATTAGGATACGGATGTCAGCTTACATGGCTGAGATTACTTCTGGGTGCACAGGACAATTTGAGAAATTTCGAGTATATATTTATTTTTGAATTAAGTGTGGTTTCTACTTCACTTTGGAGTTTAGGCTAAAGCGAAAGGATGTATAGTGTCTGTTGGGGATAACTGTATCCTCTGGATAAAAACTCTATCTCCAGCATGAGTCCCTGTCAAAAGCTCAGCCTCTAAGACTCTGTGTCCCAGCCGTGAAATAAACATCCGTGTTCCATTTGCATAGTCCATTATGCTGATCAAGATTGCCTAACATCATCACATGAGCACCAACCTTCAGACATAGTTTATGGGCTGACAAACCTGGGAACTCCAGTGAGTTTAAGTATTCCTGAGTGTAATTATTTGTCCAGTCCTCTTTTGGTATGCTCCCAAAGCAACACGATCGGAAACTTAGATAATCTTTCTCTGCAGAAGGTACCTTAGAAAGAAGGTAGGAGTTGATCTCGTGGCACTGGCGTTTGTTGGTCCTAAGTTAGCTCTCTCTGTTAGATAGGTTCGGTTTAAGTAGTTATTAACAAAGTTGGTGTAAGAAGCATCTGATACAGACTGATGCGGAAGATCGATCTTTCTTTTTCTTTTTTGATAAAGAATCCTCAATTTAATCTTCTCCCCTTTAACCTTCTTTAATTTTTTTGAAACACAAACTTATATTAAAATCATCAGAAATGTTAGGTGATACAACTAAACGCAATCTAATCTGCCAAACTCTGGTTTGCCAAGCCATGCAGCTTCGCTATTTCTCACTCTGGAGATCCAACGAAAGGAGATGGTTTCGAAAAAAATCAGCAAGTGAAATGATGTCGGCTGTAATGCCGTAAAGTTTCGAAGCAATTGAAACTGAGTTCACAGCTTGGATGAGTTGGGTTGAATCTAATTCACAGCAGATGCTTTTGTATCCTAATTGTCTGCAGCTCCTTTAACCTTCTTTCTTTGATGATTTCTTTGATGGAAAAGAAATCTCAAAGCCTTCCTTAATCTCTCCTAATGATCGTAACAATTCGTGTACCGTGTAATATAGAGACTCTTTTTTGTTACTTTTGATAGAATGATGTACGAATCAACACAACTCTTTTGTTCTTTTAACCACACCACTCATCGTACATATACAGTATTAAATCTTATAAGTTATAATAATATATTCCATTATTATTACCTTTTGCATATATGTATATGATCATGAGACTAAAGACATTTATAAACATAAAGTAAAGTAGAGAGGTTATCAATACATCCGTATCTATCTTATTAAAATAGGAACATTACAACTTCTTCTAGGTAGATTTTTAAAGGTGGATCTCATATATTTAAATTAAATGTCTCATTTTTTATATATAATATGTATCATAGTCTAACTTTGCATTGATGTATTTCCTTAAATACAGTTCTTCTTTTTGTCCATATTCCATATATGATTTTTACATTTATTACATGTCGATTTAAATAAGATATATACTAAGAATACTAAAAATACTAATCGTTCTATAATTACCCTATACAATTCATTTTAAATTGATCAGTATACTTTCATTGGTCATATTAATTTTATTAGTACGAATAACATTAGGTAGATAAGTCATAGACACATACATAAAGATATGACTATTCTTATAACTACGTTGGGCCTAATCTACTTTCTAAAATAAACAACACATAGCTTCATATATTGTATAGAATATAGTAATATTGTATAATATTATACTTATACAATAATACTAAAAACAAACCAAACTGAAATATAATATATATCGAAAATGCTTTGAACCATTACACACAAAATATATTGGAACTCAGAGATAAAATTCACTTTGAAATTACATAATAATTATTTTAAAAAATTAAATTTCGTAATGTACAAAAAACATAAGTTTTATATAAAATTTTGTGTTACAATAAAAAGACACAACTCACGCTTGCAAAATGTTATTTTTACATACGAAAGACAGTTTTGATATTGTTCTTTAAACACAAAATTGAATTATACAAACTCGATACTACGTAAAACTAAACAATATAGAATACATTTTAAAAATAAAACCCTGCATATGTTTATATAATATATAAATATATTATGTTACACATATTTTCATATAAATAATACCCAATGTAAGTTTTGTATGATAAATATTGAAAATACAAAATATATAACACTATATATTTTAAATAATACAGAAAAAATCTACTTTACGTTAACTTAAAATTTAAAAATCAAATTTAGTAATTTAAACACATTGCTTATTTAAACACATTAGTACACATTGTTATTTATCAAAATTTTATATTAATACACATTGGCGATCATGTATAACATTTAGTAAAAACAAAGATAAAAAAAAATGACTCCGCTCGGTCGAGCGGGTCATGATCTAGTTCTAATTAATTTATCAAAACTGATCCATCACACTATGGTCTTTTATATTAGAATTTAAAACCTCACTTTATATATATATATATATATATATATATATATATATATATATATATATATATATATATATATATTTTTTGTCAGCTGCCCATTAAACCTAGATCAAATGATGGTCAGATGTATCGATTCTCCGGGGAGCATCTTCATATGTCCGGATCTGATCTATGTGGAAGAAAATATATCCTCTTGCTCTAACTTCTTTTGCCAGTGTGTCCGCACGTCCATTCTTCTTCCGAGAAATATGAACCTCACTTTATATAAAACCGGACATATAGAATATAAATATTCTTACACCATACGGATTCCAAACCATAAACCAATGGTTGTTTTCTTTAGTATTATATGGCCGCAGAGAACGACTCTTGGTATATGGACTTGATCATGATCATTTGCTTCGTATAGGCTTAATGAGTTTACCTTTTCACTGATGCTCATTAGATAAACACTAAAGTTCATCGTCATAATCGCCAAAAACTCATTATTCTTTATCGATGTTTTTGTTCTACGAATATACTTCTTTGTAAAGCTCTCATCTTTCGACAAAGTTACAGTAGAACACACTGATCTCAGAGATGTCATCCCCTACCATATCCGTAGAAGATTGAATTGGACATCTTTGCCATTGTTTTTTTTTTGACAAAAACATTTTTGCTATTGTTGAATTTGCCAATTTAAAGTTAGATAGTTTTCTTTTCAGCTTTATATTGTTTTTTTTTCTTTGAAATTTTTTCAGCTTTATATTGTTCTTTTTTTTTGGTTTTAACTAATAAATTTAATTTTATAAATAGAAAGAAACAAAAATTCATTTGATAATTCATCTTTTTTTCCAAAACCGTGTTCATCTAATTTTGCATACAACTAAATTTAACATAGGAGAATAGAAGAATTCGGACATACAGTGAAACCTCTATAAATTAATAATGTTGGGAGTACACCAAAACTATAATTTTTTATTAATTTATAGAGATTATTAATTTATCGAGATAGTAACTGAACCAAAAAATCAATTTGGGACTATGAAATTATATTAATTTATAGAAATATTAATTTAAAGATTATTAATTTATAGAAGTTATACATAAATCTTTGCTACGAACAAAATTGTGATCAGTTTGATCAGACGATATAATATCATATCTCATTTAGAAAATTAATGGGAAAATCGCATAAAAAACCCTTAAGGTGGCAGCCACTTACACTTTAAACCCTGAGAGTATTTCACGAGCACTTTAAACATTCAAGTTGGCAAATTTAGCATATTAAACTTCCAATCTGGCTTACTTGTACATCAAGTCAAAAACGTAACCGGTACTGTTCAAAATTGATGAGGTGTCGGTTTTTTTTCTAAAAAAAAAATATTTTAATAATAAATAAATATAAAAATACAGAAAATCATAAAAAATAATAAAAAATTCATAAATTCATAAAAAATTCAAAAAATCATAAAATACAAAAAAAACCCAACAATAATTATTTTATTTATTAATAAAATAAATAAAAAAAATAAAAATATAATAATAAGAAAAACTTGAAAAATCATAAAAATTCCAAAAATAAAAAAATCATAAAAATCAAAATAAAAATTTAATTTAAATAAATTAAATATAAATTCAAGAATAAAAAATATATTTACCTACAGAAAATTTAGAAAACATTGTATTTTGGTGTTTATGGGTCGTGTATTTTCTGAATCATAAAAAATCATGATCTTCAAATGATTCTCTTGAACCAAATCAAAGCAGACAAATTAAAGGGTCCAAATCTTTTAGAAGCTATTCAAAAAGCAAACACTTGGACTTTAATTTGTTCGTGTAGTGCTTTGGTGATGAGAATGAATTCTGGTTAACTTAAACCACGACTGGTTATGTCAATTGAGAAGTCAAGATTGAAGAAGATTCTAATAAAATAAATATAATTATATTTAATTTATATTTATTTTATTTAAATTTTTTTTTTAATTTTTATGATTTTTTTATGATTTTTGGAACTTTATGATTTTTTTCAATTTTTATTACTATTATATTTTTTATTTTTTATTTATTTATTAATAAAATAAAATAATTATTTTGTGATTTTTTGTAATTTTTATGATTTTTGTGAATTTTTTATGATTTTTAAGAATTTTTTATGATTTTTTATATTTTTCTGTATTTTTATATTTATTTATTATTAAAATAATTTTTTTAGAAAAAAAAAACCGACACGTCATCAATTTTGAACAGTGCCGGTTACGTTTTTGACTTGATGTACAAGTAAGCCAGATTGGAGGTTTAATATGCTAAATTTGCCAACTTGAGTGTTTAAAGTGCTTGTGACATACCCTTAGGGTTTAAAGTGTAAGTGGCTGCCATCTTGAGAGTTTTTTATGCGATTTTCCCGAAAATTAATTGGACTACTAGTTGGAATCAGTTACAAAATATAGTTATTTGGAATTTTAGATACCCACGATTATAAAAAGGAAAAAATTGTGTAGAGCAGCCATTAGCTGTAGCTTTCAACTAAGCGGACGCCACGTCATTCCCCTGACAAGGTAACAGCATGTGGCGGACGCCAGTGAACTCTGCTCAATCCACTTCAATTCCATTTATCGAATCCGCAAGTAAAGAGCACTGATCCGCTACATTACATCCCACACCTCACTCATGCATCAAAACCGGGACACGTGTCGCAATAACCAAGAGACAGAGAGCGCATGGATCCCACTTCTGCTTCCCCCTGGGCTGAACCGCATCAGATCAGAACCCAAACAAAAGGAATCAGACACAAACGAGGTTATCAACTTATGTAAACAACAAGACTACTTATCAAAAAAGGATAAGCTAAACAACGTATCAAAACTACAGTCTGTAAGACAAAACACATCGAAGAAAGTGGAGAACAAGTCGTACTTTCTTCTTTTTCTTTTTTTTAAAGGAAAAAAAAAGAACATTAAATTGAATTTTTCTATCTCTGTTTCCGGGTCAGCCTTTATCTTCTTCTCGTTGTTGCGACGCTGAGAGGAGGAGGTAGAAACCCTAGAAAAAAAAAACACATTTCCTAAATAGATTCGAGAAGCTTTTGACCACCACACCAGATCTTGTAAGGAAGGGAAAAAATGTCGTCTCTGAGCAGAGAGTTAGTGTTCTTGATCCTTCAGTTCTTAGATGAAGAGAAGTTCAAAGAATCTGTTCACAAGTAAGTTCTTTAATCCGAGGCTAGATTTGTCTGAATGGTTTGTAATTTTTTGGTTTGATATGTGTGTGTGAAGGCTAGAGCAGGAATCTGGGTTCTACTTTAACATAAAGTACTTTGAAGAGAAAGCTCTCGCTGGTGAATGGGACGAAGTGGAGAAGTATCTTTCGGGGTTTACTAAAGTCGATGATAATCGTTACTCTATGAAGATTTTCTTTGAGATCAGGAAGCAAAAGTATCTCGAAGCTCTAGATCGGTAAAATTGATTTTTTTTTTAATTAGTTCTTGCTTGAAATTGAATAGGCTCGTGTGTGTTCTTTGTATTGACGATGGATGATTACATTTGTGTTTGTTTCAGGAATGATAGAGCAAAAGCTGTGGAGATATTAGCTAAAGACTTGAAAGTTTTTGCTACGTTTAACGAGGAGCTTTACAAGGAGATTACTCAGCTTCTGACTCTTGAGAATTTCAGGTGAATTTAATTAGCTTTAAATTGATTGTAGTTGGACTAAAGGCAGAGACTTTAGTGTTGAAGAGTGTTTTTTTTTTTTAATTACAGGGAAAACGAGCAGTTGTCTAAATATGGTGATACAAGATCAGCAAGGAGTATAATGTATACTGAGTTGAAGAAGCTTATTGAGGCGAATCCTCTGTTTAGAGAGAAGCTAGCTTTCCCTAGCTTCAAGGCTTCACGCTTGAGGACTTTGATTAACCAAAGGTGAAGTTAAGATTTGCTTTCTTTACTGAAAGAAATGAGTTTTTGATGCTTGTTTCTTCCTCTTGCAGCTTTGAATTGGCAGCACCAGCTATGTAAAAATCCGAGGCCTAATCCTGACATTAAAACATTGTTCTTGGATCACTCTTGCTCTGCATCAAACGGTGCTCGTGCAATCACTCCTGTGAATCTCCCGGTTGCTGCTGTTGCAAGACCTTCCAACTTTGTTCCTCTTGGAGTACATGGTGGAGTAAGATCTCTTACTTACTTCTTTCTACATGTTCTGTTATTATAACTTTTATGTTTTAGATTTTAAATGAAACTGTTAATTACCTTTGCAGCCTTTTCAACCTAGTGCTGCTCCGGCTCCTAACCCCAATGCTTTAGCTGGATGGATGGCTAACCCACACCCTTCTTCTTCGGTTCAGTCTGGTGTTGTGTCTGCTTCCCCGTTTCAGCTGCAGCAGCCAAATCAAGGTTGGTTTCATGTGACAACTGTTTTGGTATTGAAACACTTGTGTGTAACCTGTTGCTGTGTTTTGTCACAACAGTTAATGTGCTTAAACATCCTCGGGCGCCGTCAAACTCACTAGGATTGATGGATTATCAGAATGCTGACCACGAGCAACTCATGAAACGCTTACGGTCTGCACAAACCAGCAACGAGGTAGATTCCTTGCTGCTTATGAAATGCTTATTAATCATATGCAATGTGTGTTTCTAATGTTTTGAGTATATGGCTCAGGTCACATATCCTGTTCATCCTCAGTCCTCTGCATCACTTGATGAACTCCCTAGAAACGTTGTGAGTACAATGCGCCAAGGCTCGGTGGTGCTAACCATGGATTTTCACCCTGCTCACCAAACTTTACTCGCTGGTTAGTCTACTTGCTGCTACCATGAGGAAAGCTTAGTAGAGTTGAGAGCTTTCGTTTTTAACATATCTGTTTCCTTTTTTAGTTGGTTGTTCAAGCGGCGAAGTCACCTTGTGGGAAGTTGGATCCAAAGAGAAGATTGTGACACAGCCTTTTAAGATATGGAATATGGCCGCCTGCACTGGAGCTTCCAGGTTTGTGTCTTTGCTTCCTATGTTATCTTCTGTCCTATATTTAGATGGAAATTTTTACTATTTTTAGTGTTTCTTCACAGGGTACTATTGTCAAAGAACCATCTATATCTGTAACTCGTGTAGCTTGGAGCCCTGATGGAAATTTGATTGGTATGTTATATAAAGATTGTTCTCCCATTATAATAACTAGGTCCAAGACAAACGTTTCAAAGATATAGTTTTTAACTTGTGTATCGTTTTCTGTGTACAGGAGTTTCTTTTACTAAACATTTGATCCATGTATATGCCTACCAAGGCTCGGAACTACGCAACACCTTGAGGTATGTTTAGTCTCTTTTTTTTACTGTACTTAATGATTACCTGCACTAAACTTAATCAGTTGTTTTTTTTTTTGTGCATTAGATTGATGCTCATGTAGGCTGTGTGAATGACTTGGCATTCGCCCACCCAAACAAGCAAATGTGTGTTGTGACTTGTGGAGATGACAAATTGATTAAGGTATGTGAAGTAAAAAACACTAACATCTCTCTCTCTCTCTCTCTGTTCACTTACTAATATATGTTTGTATGAAATTTTCTTAGGTGTGGGATCTGAGTGGTAAGAAGCTTTACACCTTTGAAGGTCATGATGCACAGGTTTATTCCATTTGCCCTCACCAGAAGGAAAATATTCAGGTAGAAGCAAGCATCTCTTGTTTATAATAAAGATCTTAAACTTTCATTTTCATGTTGTTCATCTATTTCTCTTTTTTTTTTCACAATGCAGTTTTATTTCTCAACTGCTCTTGATGGTAAGATCAAGGCTTGGCTCTATGATAACGCTGGTTCTCGGGTTGATTACGATGCGCCAGGACAGTGGTGGTACAACGATGCTATACAGTGCTGATGGGAGCAGGTACATACACATACTGAATGTTAAATAAGCTCAAGTTAAAGTAAAACATTTTGATTCTGTGGATTTTTTGTTCAGGTTATTTTCTTGTGGAACGAGTAAAGATGGAGACTCTTTCCTTGTGGAGTGGAATGAGAGTGAAGGTGCCCTGAAGAGGACCTATCTAGGCTTTAGGAAGAAATCTAATGGAGTTGTTCAGTTCGATACAACTCGTAACCGTTACTTGGCTGTTTGGTGAAGACAATCAAGTCAAATTCTGGGACATGGACAATACAAATCTGTTGACAACTGTTGATGCTGAAGGAGGACTTCCTGTATGAATAATCTCTTCGCTCCTTGTTTTATATACTCTTTTTGTCTTTACTTGAACCATGTTGTGTTACTGATGGTTTGTACCATGTTTGATATCAGAATCTTCCCCGTTTGAGGTTCAACAAGGAAGGGAACCTTCTTGCGGTGACTACAGCTGATAATGGGTTCAAGATCCTTGCAAAATGCTGATGGTCTTAGAACGTTTGAGAGCTTATGAAGCTCGGTCTTATGAAGCATCTAAAGCATCCATTGATATGAAGGTTGGGATATTTGAAGTCTTCTGTTGAAATGAGTCTTTTGTACAGTTTTTTTTTTTAACTGGAGTGTTAATGCTGGTGATTTTTCAGGTATCAACTTCTGCAATGGTTTCAAGCATGAGTCCAGCTGTTGGTAAAGTTGAACACATGGAAACAGACTCTCCTGCAAGGCCAATACCAATTCATGTATATATGATTAAGAGGATCTTTGTTTGGTTTTTTTTCTATGTAGTTCACAGTTTGTTGTTGTCTTTTGACTTTTTTTTTTGTTATTACATATGTAGAATGGAATTGAGGCGATGTCAAGAGCTATGGAGAAGCCAAGAAACTTGGAATCTGTTGATAAGAAACCCTTGGAGTTAACAGAAATTGTTGATCCCACTCAGTGCAGACAAGTGACCATGCCAGATAGCAAGGATTCTGTTAGCAAGGTTTTGTCCTTGTCTAAGCTTCTTCATCTTCATTAAGACATATCTTTGAAACTAATCTTTTGCTACTATGTCAGGTTGCTCGGCTTCTGTATACAAATTCTGGTGTCGGCGTCTTGGCTCTTGGAGCAAATGGTGTCCAAAGACTATGGAAGTGGAGCCGCAACGAGCAGAATCCAACAGGGAAGGTTATATACATTAAACCTTTCAAACTTTTGCATATGTATTGAGTAGTTATGTTGCTTAAGTTGTTTCTCTCATTGTTTTGAAGGCAACGGCAAGTGTAACTCCACAGCATTGGCAACCTAACAGTGGTCTCCTGATGGCAAATGATGTCCCTGAGAATCCTGAAACAGCTGTGCCGTGTATAGCGCTTTCTAAAAATGACTCATATGTAATGTCAGCTTGTGGTGGAAAGGTTTCCTTGTTCAACATGATGACTTTCAAAGTAAGTAGCTCTAATCCAACTTACTTTAGAGGGACATGTTTCTATCTATGTGAGATTTAATGACATCATTTCACTTGTGTTGACAGGTGATGACAACTTTCATGCCACCACCACCAGCGTCAACATTCTTGGCGTTTCATCCTCAAGATATTAATATTATTGCAATTGGGATGGAAGACTCAAGTATCCATATTTACAATGTCAGGGTAGATGAGGTAATACTGAACTCTTGGTGTGTTTAAAATGTTTCAGTCTCTTGTATGAATAAATATGTAATGTAATTGTCTTTTTAATCTATAGGTGAAAACAAAGTTGAAAGGTCACCAGAAGCATATAACTGGTCTAGCTTTCTCTACAGCACTCAATACACTTGTCTCTTCCGGTGCTGATGCTCAGGTAACACAGATTAACTAACTGGTTATTGAAGCTCTCACACACATGTTGGTTTTAAACTTTGTTTTTTTTTTTTAAATTACAGCTCTTCTTTTGGACCGCTGACTCATGGGAGAAGAAGAAATCTTCAGTGATTCAAACTACCACCTGGAAAAGCACCAGTGGGAGACACAAGAGTCCAGTTCCATAACGATCAGATCCATTTGTTGGTTTCACATGAGACACAGCTTGCTATTTATGATGCTTCAAAGATGGAATGTATCCATAAGGTAAACCAATAAATGATTTAAATGATTTAACAAAAGAAACCTTTATTTTCTCATACATCTTTGTTTATATGTACTTGTGCAGTGTGCCACAAGAAGCTCTCTCTTCACCCATTATCTCTGCATCTTACTCATGCAACAGCCAACTGGTTTACGCGTCATTCACTGATGGAAACATTGCAGTCTTTGATGCTGAATCCTTGAGACTCAGGTGTCGCATTGCTCCATCTGCTTACATGCCTCAACCAACACCCAACAGGTAACCGATGCTTTGTTATAATCTTGAAATTTACTTTGTTTATACCAATTGTGTTTTTGTCTGTGATAGTGCACCAATCATTCCACAAGTGATCGCTGCTTCATCCGCAAGAACCGAACCAGTTAGCCGTTGGACTGTCTGATGGTTCAGTTAAAGTGATTGAGCCGTCAGAGGCTTCTTAGAAGATGGGGTGTAGGGGTTGTAGTTACTGCAGATAAAGCAGGGACCGAGAATGGACGGCCATCGAGTTCATCGGCCGCTAATAACTCAAGTTCAGATCATCAAGATTCAAAGGTGAAAATGGTTTGCTGTCGGTGAAAAATGGTTTGCTGTCAGTTAAAGTTAGTTGACAGTTTATTTTGGCTTGGGTTGTAAAGTTGTTGATAGCTTTGTCCTGTTTTTGTAAATGGGATTCTTAAATCATATCAAGTAGGATTATTAATAACCGTTTATTGTATTTGTGACATTATAACATTAAAAAAGTCTCTACTCTTGAATGTAGTTTTCTATCTATGCCTATGAATTATCATATAATTTTTATTTGAATGATGAATTATATTATGAGACTATAGTTGTAGACCAGACAGCCACTATAGGAGTTGTCAGTCTCTCCATAATATTAGGAATTTTTGCTCTCTTTTATTGTTTACTGCTTAATTTTCATATTTTCCATAATTTTAGGTAGCTTGCTTATTTATCACATTTTTCATAATTTAGGTTGTTTATTTTATTTTTTTATTTTATTTCTACTATTATTTATGAATGAATTTTCTTACTTATCTGCCTCCTCCATAATATTAAGAATTTTGCTTATTTTTTATTATTTATTGCTTATTTTTTTTCATATTTTCCATAATTTTAGATAGTTTGCTTATTTATTTTGTTTTTAATAATTGTAATTATATATATTGTGTCACATTCTCCATAGTTTAGGTTGTTTATTTATTTGATATGTTCTTAATAATTTTAATTTTTTATTTATTTATTTTTCATATTTTTAAATAGTTTTAGATGGTATTTTAGTTTTGCTTACTTTCTCGATGATTTTTAGGTTTTTTTGCTTATTTATTATTGTTTTATTATTTTAAAAAAGCTTATTTAGTGAGTTCTTTTACCACTAGACCAAGGCAACTTGGTTAATTTATAATGTTTTGTTAATTTATAAAATATTGATTAATATAGTTTCTACTGTAAATGCATTACCTCTTCTACGTTCCCGAAATCGACTCCATGCGTAACTTCTACGAGTTGTCCATTTGTGTATTCGTAAACTATCGTTAGGAAGACCTTAACGCCGTCGTCTCCGACGCGAAAACTCGCCTTTAGACCTCCGAAGAAGTCATCATCAAAACCGTTTCTGATTTTTTTTTGTTTTTTTCTTAAAGATTCGGAGGAGTAATGAACGTGAACGATCGTTGGGTGGTGTTTTTATAATAACTATAGATTTTGATTCAGAAATAACATTAGTATGGATTATGGAACAATTATAAGATAAGATTATCTTTTTATAAACAAGTATTTTAATAAGTTATTAATGTGCAATTTTTATAACATATAAGATAAACTAGTATGTTTTTCTATCTGACTACCTATATGTAAAATATAATTATTTAATAATTGTACCTGCTTTTAGATGATATAGAAGTACCATGCTTAACTACTTATTGAAATGAAAACAATATTAAATTATTAGTGTATAACTATATATATATATAATTTATACAAACATATTTACCGAAGATAATATATAGAATATAAGAGGATATATTTTTTTATATGTCGTTTTATATATTTGCCTAAATTAAATTATTGCTCGAAACAAAAAAAATAATCAGAATATGTTTTGAAATAATTTATGTTTAGCTTAAGGTCACTAAAATGAAAACAAGTAAAACTAATGTGTACTTGTAATTAATAGGAAAATGAAATTAGGTTTACATTCGTTTGGTCATCTGCAATTCTGCACGCGCCCACCATCTTTATTTCCTTTTTCCTTTTTTACTTTTTCCTTTTTTTTACTTTTACTTTTTACTTTTTACCTTTTCCTTTTTCCTTTTCATGTAGATCCACAAAATCCATTGAATTAAGTCTGCATGGCTCCCTCCTTAACATAGAAGTTTTAGAAAAAAAAAAATGTGAAATAGATCTTTTACGTTTTCTATACAGAAATGGTAAATTCCCAAAATATTAGCTGAGTTTATTAAAATTTTTATTGTTGAAAATTATTGAAAACGAGTATTTACAAAAACATAGTTATTTGAGAATGGAAGTATTGTAGTACGTTCAATTTTGTTATGCAACTATTATGTTATACATTTAATTTTGTTATGCAACTATTTATGTTATACATTTAATTTTGTCATGCAACTAATTAGCTAATTAGTGGACTATGGCAAAATGCAGTACATTCTGCATTATTAATGGATTTGTTCTGCATACCCATTCTGCATTATTAATTTATCCTTTGTCCCTACACTTGTCGAATATAATGAGACACACACGAGATATATTGTTTAGAAAATGGGGGTTAACAGTTCTTTAGCGAAACAAAAAAGGTAACGTAACATGAGGTTTAATATAAGTTTTTAGGGAAAATCGCATTTTAAACCCTGAGATTGTCACATTCGAGCACTTTAAACACTGAGAGTTTTTCACTAGCACTTTAAACTTTGAAAGTGTCATTTTTAGCTATAAAAACCTCCAACGAAGTTACTTGTTCTTCAAGATAACTGGTGATCGGTACTGTTTATTTGAGGGGTGATGAGCTGTCAGTTTTTTTTAATTAATAATAATGAAATAAAACAAAAACTTCAAAAAAAATCGAAAAATAAAAAAAAATCACAAAAAATTTGAAAAATTAATCGAAAATTTCAAAAATCAAAAAAATTAAATTTCAAAATTAAAAATCAAAAATTAAAAATAAAACAAATTTTTGAAAAATATGTTAATTTACATAAAAATATATTTTTTCTATATATTAAATTTTGGTGTGAGTGGAGCTTCTTAGATAAAAGACATACATTTTAAAAATATATAAAAGAAAAAATAATAATTATTATTTTATGTGAAATTTTACAAATTTGTTAAGATATCTATTAGTATTATTTATAATAAATAGTAAATTTAAGT
>NW_026616202.1:0-28542 GCF_000801105.2 Raphanus sativus | reverse complement strand
ATGTACCCGTGGTTGCCTCCGAGATGTGTTAAATGTGGAAGATGGGCCACTATGAAACTTCTGCAAAGAGAACAAAAAGGAATCTGTAGAAGAGGAGAAGATTCAAAAGCCGGGGGAGAAGGAAGATTCTGTAAGTAAAGAGATGGAAGATGGAAAAATAGAGGAACTGCTATTATGTCAAAGGAAAAGGGAGGTGATAAAGAAGAGGAGAAAAACGAAGGGAATGATGATGGGAAGCAAAACTGATGAAAAAGAGATAGAAGATGGAAAACAGTATCTGCTGAGAAAACTAGATAGAAGCCCAAAACCTCAGGCTTTGCAATTTGGTCAATGACATTGCAACACCTTCAAGATTTGCGGCTTTAAGAAATACAAATGAGAAGGGAGAAGAAATAGATAAGGAGGAAGTTGAGGAAGTTGAGGAATTGGGGAGAGGAGGGAAAAGAAGATTTGAGGGAGGAAGGAGAAGATGAAGTATATCAGAGGAGATTTGAGGAGAGTATTGAAGATAAAGTGAAAGAGATAAAGAAAGGGAGAGCTCGACAAACTCTTCCGAGGCAGTCGAAAACGAATCACAGGGTGGTGATTGATAGGGGTTCCAATAAAAATCTCTAAATGGCGGGGTTCTTCTGGAATATGAGGGGTTTTAATAAAAGTACTAAGCATGAAGTGGTAAGGAGTTGGGTTAATAATCATTCTTTTCTATTTGGAGGTCTTATTGAAACGAGAGTAAAGGAGAAAAAGGCAGGAATAATTGTTTCTAATGTTTTTCAAGGTTGGGAGTTTATGTCGAACTATGAGTATAATAATTTGGGAAGGCTATGGGTGGTGTGGAAACCGTCAGTGAGAATGTCGCCGGTGTTCAAGAGCAGCCAAATTGTCACTTGTTCTGTTCTGTTACCGGGTGAAAAGGAGGAATTTTTTCTGCTCTTTTGTGTACGCTTTGAACACAGTGGAAGAAAGAAGAAGTCTTTGGGAGGATATAAGGTGTCATCATGAAGCGCCGATATTTAAAAATAAAAGGTGGATTCTTATGGGAGACTACAATGAGATATTAGATGGTGGAGAGCACTCTGGTTTTGAGAACACGGCAAGGATACCTGTCGGTATGAGGGAGTTTCAGGAGGTTGTCAGTCACTGCCGGTTGACAGACTTGGGATATCATGGGCCACTATTCACTTGGTGTAATAAAAGAGAGGAGGGTTTGATTTGCAAAAAGCTGGATAGGGTTCTGATAAATGAAGAATGGCTAAATGATCAAAGAGCTTACTGTGTATTTGAAGCAGGAGGTTGTTCAGATCACTTGAGATGTAGAATCCATTTTGAGGGTGAAAAAGAGAGGAAGCGAAGGCCTTTCAAGTTTACAAATGTGATAGCCAAGATGCCAGAATTTATGCCTCTTATAGAAGATCACTGGAGAGATAAGGAGGTGCTGTATCACTCTACATCAGCTATGTTCCGACTTACTAAGCACCTAAAGGCCTTAAAACAACCTCTAAGGTCGCTTAGTAAATTGAAGCTGGGAGATTTGGCAAAAAGAACTAGAGAAGCTTATAATAGTCTTTGTCTTAAGCAGAAGGAGACATTGGAAAGGCCAAATGAAGAGTCAATAAAAGAGGAAGTCAAAGCGCATGAGAAGTGGCAGAGGTTAGCAGAAATTGAAGAGGAGTGTTTGAAACAGAAGTCAAAGCTCCACTGGTTGGACGTAGGTGATGGTAACAATAAGACTTTTCATTGTGCTGCCAAAGTAAGAGAAGTAAGAAACACTATCCATGAGATCTTGTGTGCGAATGGAGTAACTGTCACGAAGGAGGAAGAAATTAAAAAAGAGGCAGAGCGTTTCTTTGATGAGTTCATGTCAACACAGCCGGAAGATTATGAGGGAGCTACGGTTGATTACTTGAAAGATCTTTTGGGTTTTCAATGCAGTGAGACTGACTGTACCAATCTATTGAGGGAGGTCACGAAAGAAGAAGTTAAAGAAGTTCTGTTCAAAATGCCGGGTAGTAAAGCCCCTGGCCCGGATGGATATACAACAGAATTCTTCAAAGGAGCTTGGTCAATCATTGGAGATGATGTCACTGTAGCGGTTCAGTCTTTCTTTTTGATGGGGTTTCTGCCTAAAGGACTCAACTCAACCATCTTATCTTTAATCCCGAAGAGAAGTGAGGCTAAGGAGATGAAGGATTACAGGCCAATTTCATGCTGTAACGTCCTCTATAAGGTGATTTCAAAGCTTTTGGCTAATAGACTGAAGAGAATTCTACCCAAATGCATTACGTGGAATCAATCAGCATTCATAAAAGAGAGGTTGCTGATGGAGAATGTCTTACTGGCAACGGAGATAGTGAAGGATTATCACAAGACTGATATTTCGCCAAGGTGTGCAATGATGATTGACATATCGAAAGCTTTCGACTCTGTTCAATGGACATTTCTCGTCAACACTTTGAAAGCTCTTGGCCTTCCGGATCGCTTCATACATTGGATCTCTCTCTGTATCACTACGGCTTCTTTCTCGGTTCAAGTGAATGGGGAATTGGCTGGGTATTTTCAGAGCAAGAGGGGCTTACGACAAGGATGTTCATTGTCGCCATATCTATTTGTGGTGTGCATGAATGTGCTTTCTAGGATGCTTGATGATGCTGCAGCGAGAGGGAGGTTCGGGTTTCATCCAAAGTGTAAGAACATAAACCTTACTCACTTATGCTTTGCGGATGATTTGATGATTTTTGGAGATGGAACCAAGAGATCTATAGAGGAAATTCTGAAAGTGTTTAAAGAATTTGACAAGATATCTGGTCTCAAAATCAGTTTGGAGAAATCAACTTTGTTTTTGGCGGGTGTTACAGAGCAAAATCAAGAAGATATTCTCCATCACTTTCCTTTTGCGAATGGTAAGCTTCCTGTTCGATATCTTGGTCTTCCACTGCTAACGAAGAACATGACTGTTTTGGATTACCTGCCTCTCATAGAAAAGATAAGAAAGAGAATAGGTTCATGGACGGGACGATTCTTGTCTTACGCAGGGCGTCTCCAATTAATCCAATCAGTGATAAATAGTCTTGCGAATTTTTGGATGGCAGCGTTTAGGCTTCCAAGTGGTTGCCTAAAAGAAATAGAAAAGCTTTGCTCAGAGTTTCTATGGTCGGGGCCTGAACTAAATGGTAGGAAGATAAGAGTGGCTTGGTCTGATGTCTGTAAAAAGAAAGAAGAAGGAGGCTTAGGTGTGAGGAGGTTGAAAGAAATAAATTTGGTCAGTTGTTTGAAGCTTATTTGGAGGATACTTTCTACGAACTCGATGTGGGTGAACTGGATCAAGATCTATCTTATCAGAAAAGGCTCTATATGGTCGGTTAAGGAGAATACACAGCTGGGGTCTTGGATGTGGAAGAAAATTCTGAAAACTAGGGAGATAGCAAAGAAGTTATACCGAGTAGAAGTTCGAAATGGGAAAAGCGCTTCTTTTTGGTATGAAAGTTGGTCTTCTCTTGGATGCTTGAAGGATTTACTGGGTAATGGTAGTCCCTTTGACTTGGGTATCTCAACTGAAGCTACAGTGGAGGATAGCTGGAAGCATAGAAGAAGGAATCACCGTGTTCTTATTCTCAACAGAGTAGAAGAAGAGATTGAGAGTTGTAAAATTAAGAGAACGCAAGAGGAGGATGTGTCATTGTGGAAAAATTCAAAAGGTCATTACAAGAGATCTTTCTCTTCGGGTGAAACATGGAGAGCTACAAGAGAGATCCATCAACAATGTCAATGGCATAAAGAGGTTTGGTTCAAATATACCACACCAAAATACTCTTTCATCTTATGGCTTGCTATGAAAGGAAGAATGACAACAGGGGATCGCATGAGAAACTGGAATGGTGGAGCTAACATAAATGTATCTTGCGTTCTATGTAACGAGCCACTAGAAACAGTTGAGCATCTCTTCTTTGAGTGCAGTTATTCTGCAGAGATTTGGGAAACTTTGATGAAGGGGGTTCTACTAGATAAGACTACAGTAAAATGGGAGGAGTTGATGAGAATAATGAGAGACAGTTCAAATGGGAAGATGAAACAGTTCATCATTAAGTATGTGTTTCAAACTTCAGTATATATGATATGGAGGGAGAGGAACAGAAGAAGGCATGGAGAGAAGGCCTCGACAACGAGTTTGTTAATAAAGCTCATTGATAAAAATTTGCGGAACAAGCTTACACTTGTGCAGAGGAAGGGAGATATGGATATTGGGAAGGGGATGATCTATTGGTTTAGCACAAGATAGTTAAAAAGTTGTTCTGTTTGAAGTTTTAAGCTTGTTTTAAAATTTGGATGAGGTTACACTTGATGTACAAAGGTCTTTTTCTTTTGAATTAAATTTAACATCAATTCAAAAAAAAAAAAAAAAAAAAAAAAAAGAGCACCCACAATGGGGATGATGATGAATCCTTAGCGCTAATTCTTAGGGTAGTTTTAATTAAATATGATTAATTTTCGTAATAGAGCTAAGGATTGGTCCGTCGGGAAGGGATTTAAGGATCAAATCCTTAACGACGTGGCAAGGCGTGAGTGGTCCGGTTGTTTCGCGTGTGAAAAAAAAATTCACTCTCTTTATCACGAAAAAAAAAATCGAGAGCAAGACGAAAAAGACGAAGAGGAAGGAGATCTTAGGGACCTTGGTATGAATGGGTTTTCTGTGATCGGACACAGAGGAAATGGTATGAATGTGTTGCAATCTTCTGATCGGAGAACCAGAGGGTTATAAAGAAAACTATATCCTCTCTTTCAATTCCGCAGCCAAGTTTCCGATCGATTTCATTGAGTTCGACGTTCAGGTTGGTTTCTTCTCCACCTCTGTTAGATTAGGTTAATCTTTCATGGTTTTGTTTTTTTTTGATAAGGGTTAGATTTGTGTGGAAGAAGATTCTGATTTTTGAATCTTTATTTTTTTTTGTTTCTCCTGGGGATGGATGCTATCTATAGTTTCTTAGAATAGATATGAACATATGAACAAGAAGATTCAAGAAAGAGAGATGGCCATGAAAAGTGAATCCAAGAGCTTTGTGTGTGGTTGTTTCTGTTTTGGTAGGTGACAGAAGATGATTTTCCAGTCATTTTCCACGATCATTTTCCACGATCATTTTTGTATTTATCGTGTTCAGGGTGTCGTTAATGAGAGTAGAGTGACTGACTTGAGCCTTTCTGAGTTTCTCCTCTATGGACCTCAGAACGAAGCAGGAAGCAAGAGGAGATAGCCAACTGCGTTGAGCACTGCAGTGTTCCCGTTGTCAAAATACCTGGCTTTGGATCGGTCTGATTGCTCTGCAGCTGTCTGGTCAAGAACGGGAAGCTTGACAGTTGCATCAAGTTGTTTGACCAGATGAAGCGCGATGGTCTTAAACCAGATGTTGTTACCTATAATACGGTATGTCATTCTTATATGCCCAAATGCAACATCTTGTTTTTGTATAGGTTCTATAATATGTTTTTTTTTCCTTCTTTGATGTCTATTAGCTGCTTGCAGGTTTCATCAAGGTGAAAAATGGGTTCCCTAAGGCTATGGAACTCGTTGGAGAGCTGCCACAGTTAAGTAACATCTTATTTGGTTCTTGGTTCCTGGGAGATTATGTGGCACTTCACTGATATCGTCTTTGATATGTAAAGTGGTGGATGCTGTTTCAATTGTGGGGGAGTACCTGAAGGCAGAGCCTTGGTTGAAGATTCTCTATGATCATCTTGGGTACTTCTCTTGTGTCAAAAATCTGAAACCCTTAGATAATCAAAATCATACGTCCTTGCAAAGTGTTCATTATGTTTGGTTTTATCTTGCAGTCTGGAGTTTGTTGACCCAACGATAAAAGAAACCAATACAGAGAATCTTCCAAATGCAAATGAGAATATGATGGAATGCTCAAATTCATTACAGGTGTGTGTATGCTTCATTGCAAAATCTGTAGTTAAGGATTCTATAATAAGTAATACCATTGGACACAAAATATAAACTACAATCCTTCACTATTTAAAAAGTAAAGAAAAACAAAATAAATTAGTTTTATATTGTTAAGGACTCCAGTGGTGGGTAACACCATTGGAGATGGTCTAATACAAGTACCGAAAGCCTAGGAGAACCGTTGCTGGATGATGTAAGAGTTCTGTTGTTTTTTTATTCTCTTCTCTTACAATCGATCTATCCAGTATCCACCTCAAATAAAATAGTGTTTTGTCCAAATTGTGTTGATTGACTCAGATGATAAACTAGAAAAATTTCCTCGGTTTTGATCCTAAGTATAATACACAAAAATCAAAATGACTCAAATGTTATATGATATTTATACTTCTAGAGTTAAATAGTCTAAAATTAAGGTTTAGATCTGAGGAGTGAAGTTTTGAAGTGGTTTTAAGATATTCTTTTTAAAATTAATATTTAAAAAATTAAAATAATAATTTTAAAATAGTATCAAAAAGAATTTTGGATTTCAAATTTGAATTTCGAAAAAAAACATTTGAAAAATATATTTTGAATTGAAAAACGTATTCTCGAAAGTAATATTAAAAATTATTTATTTAAATAATTATTTATAGTTATATATACGTTTTGAGTGAAGTATTTTTGGTCATTTTTGTTTGTGTGCTATTTTGGTCATAAAAATTCAGTTTTGGAGTTTTTAAGGAGACGTTGTTTAAAAAAAAAAGAAGAAGTTTTTAAGGAGATTTGCAAGATAAACTAATGCTGTCTACTTAAAAAAGAGTGCTCTCGTCTGTTTTGTTTGTCGTTAACGTTAGTTTACAAACAACTACGACGATCGATAATATAATACTCTTCCTTTTGCTATCACAAATGACGAAAAACGTTAAAAAAATATATAGTCAATGCAAAAGTTTGATATATATAGTGGTTAATAGCTACTGATAATCAAGTGTTAACAAACAACCTTCAACATTAACCTTAAAAAAACAAGGGTGAAATATATTAATAAGATTTTTAGTCCTAAGTTGGTGTGTTGAAGGAAAATTCAAAAGAAATGGAACTAGAAACTGAAAAAGCGGACAAGCAGATTGCAACAGTTTCGCATGTGGCTCGACATATGGTCGGAGACAACAGTGACACTGGTCAGAGTGTAAAGGAAGAGGTGAAGAAGCAGTTTTGGCTCTCTGCTCCACTCATCGGTGTGAGCCTCCTCCAGTACTCTCTCCAAGTCATCTCCGTCATGTTCGTTGGCCATCTCGGCTCACTTCCTCTCTCCGCTGCCTCCATAGCCACCTCATTTGCCTCAGTCACCGGCTTCACTTTCCTGGTTCTTCTCTCTCTCTCTCTCTCTCTTCATAATTGCTTTGATCTCTACACCATGGATTGGCTTTTTGATTAGATTTTTCAAACAGATGGGCACAGCGAGTGCGTTGGAAACACTTTGTGGCCAATCATACGGAGCAAAGATGTATGGAAAGCTAGGCATCTACATGCAGAGAGCCATGTTTGTTCTGCTCATACTCTCCATTCCTCTGTCGATCATTTGGTCATACACTGAGAACATCCTAGTCTATGTCCACCAAGACAAATCCATCTCTAAGCTTGCAGGCTCATACGCTCAATACATGATCCCAAGCATCTTCGCTTACGCGCTTCTTCAATGCCTAAACAGGTTCTTGCAAACGCAGAACAACGTGTTCCCTGTATTTGTATGCTCTGGAATCACTACTTGTCTTCACGTGCTTCTCTGTTGGGTCTTGGTCTTGAAGTCTGGTCTAGGACACAAGGGAGCTGCTCTTGCTATCTCGGTCTCTTATTGGCTCAACGTCATTCTTCTCTCGTGTTACGTTAAGTTCTCAGCTTCTTGCTCACAAACATGGACCGGTTTCTCCATAGAGGCTCTTAGCCACATCCCTGCTTTTATGAAGCTTGGTTTCCCTTCCGCAGTTATGGTCTGGTACATTGTCCTTACTCTAATGATATATTTAGTACATGTTGGTTGTATATTGTTTATAGTGTCATGAGACTGAGGTGTGAACATGGTTGATAGCTTAGAGCTATGGTCGTTCGAGCTTCTGGTACTCTTGTCAGGTCTACTTCCTAATCCGGTTTTAGAAACTTCAACTCTTTCAATCTGGTAAGACTAGATTATTTGTACATTCTATCTTTGTTATTTTGATACAAAATTATTGTTTCTATTAATTTCTACAAATTCTCAGCCTTAATACTTCATTAACGCTCTGGATGATACCAGTTGGCCTTGGTGGCACTGCAAGGTAAGTACACAAATAACCTGAAAAAAATGAGGATCCAAACTCAGTAATGTTGGTAACACTGTTTTTTTTCTCGGTCACTAGCACGAGGATCTCGAATGAGCTAGGAGCAGGGAATCCAAAAGAGCAAAGCTGGCTGTACGTGTTGTTGTAGCTATAGTAATCGTAGAGGGTATTATGATGGGATCAATTTTGTTAGGGGTACGGAATAAACTGGGATATGCTTTCAGCAGCGATCCAAAAGTCATCAGTTATGTAGCATCAATGATACCAATTGTAGCAGCAGGCAACTTCTTGGACGGATTCCAATGCGTTCTGTCAGGTTCTTCCATCAATAAAACAAAAAGATAAAGTTTGTGAGAGTAACAACTATTTGCATGTTGAAACTTGAAACCTAGTTGTATGTTTTTTTTTTATTACAGGAGTTGCTAGAGGGTGTGGATGGCAGAAGATTGGAGCTTGTGTGAATCTCGGCTCATATTATCTAGTTGGAGTTCCGTTGGGGTTATTACTAGGTTTCCATTTACATCTTGGTGGTCGGGTAAGATCAAACAAGAATACTCAAGAGATTCTTAATCTTACAAGTTACAACCAATGGTGGATCTAGAAAACTATTTTGTGAGAGGCAAATCATACATGAACATAAAATATAAATGAATTGTGGATATATTATAGAAATTAAAAATTTGTTAGTCACAATTCCTTGGCTCACCTACATCCTCTACTGGTTACAGCATCATGATATCAGAATAGAGGTGCATAGTATAATATATTAATATCACTTGCTTTTATTTTTAGGGGCTTTGGCTGGGAATTGTAACGGCTTTAATTGTTCAAGTGCTGTCTCTTTCCACCATCACATTAGTTACAAACTGGGATAAAGAGGTAATCAGAAGTCTGCTGTGTTATCTAGTTTTGGTTCAAGGATCTCGTTTTATGTAATTTCTATCTCTGCTATTTTGAAAGGCCAAGAAAGCTAAAGACAGAGTCGGATCTTCGGATAATGAGGTTAGAGAAGCTGAAGCCTCAATCCTATAGCAGTGGCTCACTCAGGAATACTTCGGTCTTTTTTGCATCGTCCTGTTTTCAAATTGCATCTTCTCGGTGAGCTTGAAGCTTTCCACATGCTTTTGGTAATGTAGTATTCATGGTAGAAGAAACTTATACCGAGTAGAGAGTAAGTTTTTGGCAATAATTGAACATGCATTTTACCAACAAGAAAAAAGCAATTGAACCTTCATTACTAAATATACCAGTGAATGGCAAAATAAATAAATAAATATTAGCAAGAAGGCAGCAACATGGAGTGCCATGATTCATATGATACGGGTTACAATGCAAATCCAATTGTAAATTACTACAAGTAGATTATAAACTCAGGAGACAATGCAATATCCATTGTAAAAATATTTTTTTGTTTGAATCAATTTAACATTTTAAAAAAAAAGAAGAATATATAATCGGGTTGGCATTGGTATCATTTACTGATTTATTCACACCAATTTGGATTATATTTTTCCATTTATAGTAAAATCAAGGCATATCATAAATTATGCAGATTAATTGAAAAAGTGCTTACAGTTATTGAAATTTTATTGTAACAAAATATAGTTTCTCTCTTTCAGCTTAATTATCGTTTTATTTTTTTATTATAAAATAAGTGTTATTTTAATATATCAATGCAAAATTTGTTAATACTATGTTACAATTTATTTTTCTATTAATTAAAATATGATTAGATGTATAAATAATGATGTTTATTTAGAAAAATACAAAATTAAATATTTTTAAAATTTGTACAAAATTAAATTTGCACAAATCTAAAATGAAAAATAAAATGAGAAGTATGGAATATATCATGTAGCTGTTGGAGTTTGACAATGATTCAAAAGCGTCGGTAATACTGATTCATATCAAATTATCAATATTATCAAGAAACTAAAATTCTGATGGATTTCTAAACGATAATGATAGTCTCACACGTCTCACTCCCAAGTCTTTATCAATCATAAATTGTAGTACAGTTTAATTTCTTTAGTGGTGAAACAACTCGTAAATATGGTTATGTCCAGCCATGTTTTTCTACATTGAGATCTGTGCGCACCATCCTGCTGCTTTAAATTGGGAGTGCAAATTACCTGAATACAATTAGTGTCCTGCGCCCATATGTGGACTTGTATCTACTCCATTCCTTCCAATTTAATATTTTTAGACAATTAGAGTATATATAGACAAATAGCATTAAATGTCTTCAAAACATTATGAATGGAAATATTGTTTTAGGTGATAATCTTTGCTATTCCTAGAGGAAACCCCTTTGCTTGAATTCTTTTGTTTCTCTGCTTATCTGCTTATTAACATATACCAAAACTGATAGATTGTGTTAAGGTTATGAAATTTCACTTATGTAACTATAAAGTAGGAGTAAAAAACTAAAACTATTAAAGGGTAAACGTAAAACCTGACAATGTCTTAGATTTTTCTGAATTCTGAAGCAAGAAGATGCTTATTTTACGGACATGCGGCAAAAGGTAGTTGTTTGTTTTACTCTCATTTACTACCTGGGTGTTGTGTAAAAATCATATATTTTTAATTTGAGAAAATACATTTTCTACGGAATGAATATAAGATTCATTTTTAAAAGATTTTATTAATAATGAAGATGTAAACATCATAAACTGTGTTTTTGTGCATATCTCTTTGAATCTACACTCAAAAGTTTGACATAATCAGGATATGTAAAAAATCGAAAGTATGATGTGTTATGAGGTTGCACAGAAAAAAAAGATGTGTTATGAAAACGTATTGCATCTACATTGACTAATCATAGTTGAACATAAGCTAAAATATATATATCGAGTTGAGCTAGTTGACTTACATTGAGACCCCATGATCCATATGATATGGTTCGTCGGATTATCCAACTTATCCAACTTATCGGATCGGGTTGGCCAGCACCATCTTGGCGCCTGCATCTAAGTATTTATGTTGTCAATCGAACACTTCTCATCATTTTTATTTTATTTTTGGTAATGAACTGACAAGACAAACGGCGTGTCTCTATCCATATTTGTTCCTTTTTAATATATGTGGCTCGACAATCCTAACTAGACTGAGGTTATAACTAAGACGTTGCTATCGAGCTAAGAGACTGAATCGCTGGTTTGTGTACATTAACATGAGATAACATTGGGTCATTATTTGAGTTTTTCATTTGACTCCATATTTTTTACAGTGGCTTTATGACTCGTAAATGATTCTCAACAATGCTTGTGGCCTACAACCATCAATATAAATTGCACCTCTTGATATATATTTTTTCTTAACTTTTTTTTTTCTTTTTTAAATTATACAGAGGTATCATATCCCCACATAAGTGGTCCAGACTAGTCACGTATTGCCACATGTCGGTTATCTGTCCCTGGCGATGCCAAAATGTTAATTTTCCAGTGGGCGGGATTAACATTTCGGCGGGATTAACATTTCGGCATAAAAGTTAATATTCAGTGTGTAGCAAAATGTTGATTGAAATCATCATTAACGAATTACGCATCTAAATTATGCATTCGCCTTTTAATAAATCGCTAGTCCAAAAGCTAAACAACCTTCCTTACTAAATGAAGCAAAGCTGAACATGAAAAACATCCGAATTACATTTGAAGGTAAAAATAAAACTTGGATATGTCGTCGCTATCAGATAAAAACTTTCACGTGCTTGCTTATTACATTCATTGCGTGAGAACGGTCTCTCTATCTCTCTTCTTCTTACTCCTCTCTATAAATGCAATACGAGCCAGAACGAACAAACACCACACTAAGAGTTCAAAGACAAAACAGGGGAAACATATCACTAAAATGTATTCCCCACTGACTAACGTAAAAATAGTTTTCAAATACCTCACGACCCATCACTTGAAGTTGTGTTTCCTCCCATTGTCGGTTGCTATAGCCATGCAAGCTTCTCGTCTTTCCACACAAGATCTCCACAGCTTTTACCTCTACCTAGAAAAAAACTCCGCATCCCTAACCATATTCTCCGTCTCTCTGATTCTCGGTTGGACGCTTTACATTATGAACCGACCTAAACCCGTTTACCTCGTTGACTTCAGCTGCTACCTCCCACCGTCTCATCTCAAAGCCAGCGTCGAGAAGATCATGAACCACGTAAGAGTTGTACGTGAATCAGGCAAATGGGGGAAGTCAGACGAGAACGATTACTTGATGGACTTCGTGACCAAGATTCTAGAACGTTCCGGTCTAGGCCAAGAGACCTACGTACCGGAAGGTCTTCATTGCTTGCCGATAGAGCAAACCATGGTCGGGTCACGTAAAGAGACTCGAGAAGTTATATTAGGAGCGGTCGATAATCTTTTCCGCAACACGGGAATCAGCCCGAGCGATATAGGTATCTTGGTGGTGAACTCTAGCACTTTCAATCCAACTCCTTCGTTATCAACTATCATAGTGAACAGGTATAAACTTAGAGAAAACATAAAGAGCTTGAATCTTGGAGGGATGGGATGTAGTGCTGGCGTCATAGCCATAGATGTCGCTAAGAGTTTGTTACAAGTTCATAGAAACACGTATGCTCTTGTGGTCAGCACCGAGAACATCACTCAGAACTTGTACTCAGGTAACAACAAATCAATGTTGGTTACAAACTGTTTGTTCCGGGTAGGTGGGGCTGCGGTTTTGCTTTCTAACCTTTCTAAAGACCGAAAACGCGCGAAGTACAAGCTTGTCCACACGGTGAGGGTCCATACGGGTGCAGATGACCGATCCTATGGATGCGCGACACAAGAAGAAGATGAGGACGGTTTAGTCGGAGTCACCTTGTCAAAAGATCTACCTATGGTAGCTGCAAGAACCTTAAAGATCAACATCGCAACGTTAGGTCCACTGGTTCTTCCCATAAGCGAGAAGCTTATCTTCTTTGTTACATTCCTTAGAAAGAAGTTTCTCAACCCCAAGATGAAGCACTACATGCCGGATTTCAAGCTTGCGTTCGAGCATTTCTGTATCCATGCGGGTGGCAGAGCGCTTATAGACGAGCTGGAGAAGAATCTCCATCTCTCTCCGTTGCATGTGGAAGCATCGAGAATGACGCTGCATAGGTTTGGTAACACGTCGTCGAGTTCTATTTGGTACGAGTTGGCTTACACGGAAGCGAAAGGAAGGATGAAGAAAGGAGATAGGACTTGGCAGATAGCGTTGGGGTCAGGATTTAAGTGCAATAGTTGTGTTTGGGTGGCACTTCGTAACGTTAAGGCTTCTGCTAATAATCCTTGGGAAGACTGTCTGCATAAATATCCAGTTGAGATCGATATATGATTCAAGAGTATGGCCAACTCTATATAATTTTTTTTGCTCTTTTTTTTCTTTCTAATGTGGTGATGTTTCCTTTCCTCTCGTGAACGAATAAGTATTAATAAGTTTTTTTCTTAATATCAAATATGCAGATAGGGCAAAAATACCAGAACTTTTATTTAATAATAATGCTCAAAATTCTGAAATACAAAAATACTACAATTTTACATTAAGAAAGAGTTCTTAAAATCCAGTATACTAGATTTTTTACCCGCACATGCGGACATAATCTTATTATGAATATTTATTAGCTTACATTTTATTAATTTAAATATTCTTGAATACTTTAAATCAAACATCAAATTATTTATATATAATCAAGTTTTTCAATATTATAAATATGTTTATTATGTGTTTAAAATTTTAAAACACTCACATATTAGAATTTTTTAAAAAATATCTTTATTCAAATATTTTTGTTTGATTAGTATTTAATTATATACTGTTTATATCATAATGTTATAAATTTTATAATATAAATATTATTTCCAGATAATAACACAATATATATAAGAATTATCTTAAGTTTTAAATATGTTTTTATTTTCGGAAATTTATTATTATTTCCAGATAATAACACAATATATATAAAAATTATCTTAAGTTTTAGATATATTTTTTATTTTGGAAATTTATTATATTAATTTATAATCATTTACATAATATAATAGATAAATATAATATTATTAATATTAAATTCGTTTTTAGTTAAATAATCATTTATATATATAAATATATTCATTAAAGGTAAAATCGATATTAACCGTTCTAACTTTTAACGTGAGAGTTCCGTTGTGAAAAATCACTCCGCAAATAATAGTACAGATACACATATCATTTATTTATTTTATGTTAGATCATAATACATAGATGACAGTGATATATATATTTTTGTTTCAAAAAGAATATTTGTGAAGGTTTCTAATGCAAATTTAAATATTAATATTTATTTTCCTCTTTTGAATATATATTAAATAAGAATATAATAGTATTATATTTTGCATTTTTTAATTTTTAAATGTCTTTTTTTTAAATGTGTCAAATTCATTTTTTTTTTTTGCGAAACGGATAAAATATAGAGATTCTACTGAGTAAACCAAAACCAGAGAACAGTGGTCCGGTTTAGACCAAACGGTTTATTACATAGAAACTTGAGAAATAAAAAAAGGACACAAAAAAAGGATAAAGCAAAACCTCTCGGTCTTCCAACTCCACCACCACACAGACACAACACAACACCCAACGACGAAAGACGACAATGGCACTTTCTTCTGGTACCTTCTCTACCTTCCTCCGCGTCGATACGGCGCCGTTCCGGAGCTCTCCGTCTCTCCTTATCTCCTCTCGTCCGGCTAACATGCGCATGGTGCGAGCCGTAACCTCCGCGACGGCGGCGGCGTCGTCCTCCGAGCCGTCGTCAACCACCAAGACGAGGGAGCCACGTGGAATAATGAAGCCTCGTCCGGTGACACCGGAGATGCAGGACGTTGTAGGCGAGTCGGTGATACCTCGCACGCAGGCTCTCAAGCGTATCTGGGCTTACATCAAGGAACACGACCTTCAAGTAATATACTCTGTTTCTATTGAAAGGCTTTACCTTTCTCGTAGACTAATCCCAGATAATTGCTTATTGATTCAAAAGAGACGGCCTTTTTTTAAGAATTTGGATGAGGCTTTCTTGCAAAAGTTTGAAACTTCTTTGGAGCTTAGTAAAACCTTTTTAACAGCTTATGTTGACTAGGCTCTGTTTTATCCTCCTCTATGTTGTGTTGATAGTGACTTCAATTGATATATGTATGACCAAATATCCCTTTTGATTCCTTACTTTGTCATGTTTGGTAGGTTTGATCATCATATGACCTGTCTAATGACTATTTGAGTTCGGTCTAGTTGTAACAAATGTGGATTTTCACGTTTTGCTTTAGCTCACCTTAAGAAAGTTTTTCATGTTCGTTGTTTGTGTTTTTTTTAGTAGTGATAACTTTTCAACATAATGAACAGATTTTTTTACAACAAGTCAGTTCATATTCTATCTTTTTGTGTTAAATTTGGTAGTGACTTAAAATGAGAGTAATGTTGTTCTTTCTACAGGATCCACGAAACAAGAAGGTTATAATCTGCGACGAGAAGCTGAAGAAGATATTTGATGGCAAAGACAGTGTCGGTTTCTTGGAGATTGCTAAGCTCATCGGCCCTCACTTCCTCTGAATGGAATTGAAATGAAATTTGGCAGAAAAGAGAAAAAATAGACGATCGATCATTGCGTATGTTTTTTTTGGGTGAGCTATCAAGGCAGATTACATGTTAGTTAAATGTTAGGGGGGTTTAAAGAAGTTTTATTCAACCAAGTTAAGTAGTTAAGCCTTTGGAGTGTCTCCTTGCTTTCCATTGCAGTTTTAAATATGTTTTTTTTCTTGTCTTAGGACATGGACAACTCTTTTAATGAATCGGTCGGTTGTGTTCTCTACATCGTTTCTCTCGTGTAATTTGTTGCGGTTGTTTTTTGCTTATATACATGCGAGACATGGACCCATGGTCATTCAAGTTTAGTCTGTTAACAAAGCGTAAAGTTCATGGAGAACTATCCAACAAAGTATGGCATGTCCAATATTCCATATTAATTCTGAGACCATTCGCAAGGAAAAGAAGATGCTTCGTCTCCAATCTTGTAATCGTCGTCTCTTCCCCGCCAAAAACAGGTTCACTCAAGTCTCAATCAGCCTCAGCTCACGCTCCTGTGCTGCTCATCTCCCTATCTCGCTATCTAAACAAAACTACATAAATGACGAATTGTGACAGATAGGGGAGAATTGTGATAGATAGGGGGGAGCTCACCGAGACTAGAGAAGCTCAATGGCTTGTTCCAACAAGAAAGGGATTGTGCAAGTAACAAGTCCTTGGTTTCTGTGAGGTTGTTCACTAGACTTATGCTATTAACGACACTCAGCTCGCAGCGCTAAAGATCCAATGTTAAACGAGAAACTGGGATACATGATTAATTAATCCAAAGATGAATGAAGGTGGTTTGTGCTAGCATATAATTGATGTACAGCTTTGTTGTCACTATATATTTTTTCATTGATTCTGTGTACATAACAACAAAAGTTATTTGCACAATTTTATGTGCTAGTTGAGGAAATGATTTAGTGGGAATAAATATGAAGATAGGTGTATATATATCGCACAAGAAAAAGTGGCCATAGTGCGATGCTAGTCCTGTTTTTCAGGGTCATTGATGTTCTTTGCCATTAAAATGTGTACAGTGGTAGAAAAAGAAATGTACATTATGGAAATTTTCTGATTATTAGATTGTGTGGTAGATCTAGTTCACACGGATCTATTCATTCATCCATTACAAAATTTCATGTTACGCAACTCTGTAATGTATGAAGCAATAATTCCCTCTTTCGGTAATTAAAAATAAAAATAGATCAAACCTAAAAAGCAAGTTAGCAATATTTCAATAAACATCATAACGAAGGTTTATATAAAATAGAGATAAAAACACTCAACACACCTTTTCTTCTCTTAAATTGTTTTGGAAAAAACAAACTGGCATTTACCAGTTAAATATATATATGAAGTTATGATCAACCAATACAAATAACGAAAAAAAAAAATCAATTTGCTTTGGGGAAAAGATTACTGAACAAAAAATTATTTTTACAGAAACAAAAAAAAAATCACGTAACTTGTGGAAGCAAGGCAGCGCGTCAAAAAAGCACGTGACGTAGCGTATCGGTGGTTATTTCCACGAAAACCCAATAGTTATCTGACGCGTGTACTTTTGGTTTCCTTCCTTCACTCCCTCCTAACAAGACCATCCGAATTTTCAGGTATTGCTAATTACCAATTTACCATTATTATGTTATCTAATCTTCGACGTAATACTGTTTTTTTTTTTGTATCACCGACATGAGAATGTTGAAAGCGTACCTTTTTTTACTGAAAGAATGTTAGAAGTGTACTCAGAAGTAATAAATACAATTTATCTTTTCTAAAGTTAATAAGATAGTATAACTTCCACATTACATTCTTTTACGAAAAAAGTATCTCCATTTTTTTTGTAAGAAGGTATAACTTTAAGGGAGAGAGGTATAAATTAACTTAGCTTATGCTTTTTACCGTCAAAATTATATAAGAAAGTTTTTTTTTTTTTTTTTTTTTTTTTTTTGTCACGAATATATAAGAAAGTTAATGAACGTTTTTACTAGATGAACTTAATTTTTTTATAAAGGTTAAATAAAAATGTTAATGGTATTTTGGTAAAATGTCCAAGAGAGATAGCTGTCTGATGACTTGTTCACCAAGTTGGTATCGGCAAGTATAAAAAGGGAAGCTGGTGAGGAAACAAATTTGTTGTTTTTAAGACGCTTTGGGCGGAAAGAGATAGAAAAAGAGAGAGGCTCCAAGGTTTCGTTTCTGCTGCAACACCACTGATTAATTAAGGTAATGCTTAGCTAATGTGTTAATCTAATCTCTTTCAATCTTTACATCATCAATTCATCATTTAGTACTTCGTGCAAGCAAGTCCTATATCAACTAAGATTCACCCATCACCGTGGTAGTACATAGTCATTCAGTCCTTTCTGAAGTTAAATTGGTTAAGATGAAAAGGTGTTAATGGAAAAAATAAGATGAATGAGCTATAAACGAATAGAGTGTGAAAAAATCTATTTTACATTTTGTTTTTGCATATAATAGTAGATATATTTTTATTTGAGCGACATGTTTATGTCATTATTTTCAAATGGTATGATTATAGAAAAGTTATAGATGATTGATGCTATATTCTACCATATTTTAGTCCTTACTCTAACTAGAAAACTTAGCAACATACAGGTTTTGATGCTTTTTAAATTTTACAAAATCATCTGCAGAATTAGTTAATGGATATTTCAGCTGTGGTTACAATACTCAGGCAGCACTGCTTGTTCATTATATTATTCCTCTAATATCTGCGAATGAAGAAGATATGAATCTACATTTGAATTTCTAATTTTTTATATTTTGGTAGAAAATTGGAAATTTTTATCCTAAAAAAAAAAAAAAAAAAGTGGAAGCTTGTTGGACAATCTTCCGGAAACGATATCATATCACCATTAATCATGTACAGTTATTTTATCAATTGCTATATTGCTAAAAAGAACATCACCCAAAAAAAGAAGTGAAAATCATATGAACGCAAATAAAGTAGCATAGAAAGTTATTTTGGCCGACAGTTTCTTCACACAAGTATTTTTATCTCGTCTACTATGGTTTGGTTAGCTTAAGTTTTTGATACTCAACCCATTAGCCATTACATGCATTTTACTTAAGCATGGACTATGATTTGAAGCATATCTATTAGTACACACATATAGTATATATCTAGCAAGAGACAAACAGATATGGGGCGGCTTTTTTTTTTGTTCAACACAAATATGGGGCGGCTTACATCCCCTGGCTGCATGGAAATAAAATATCTATTACAGTAGATTACATCTAGCATATAAATCAAGTCAACACAAAATTAAATGCAAGACTTAACGTGTACGTGCTTAATAATGCACATAACAGTCCGCGTAGGGCCATATATAGTTTAATCATCATAATCCAGATCTTCCTATCGGAAGAACAATTATAGTTAAACTCTATATGCATTATTATATTAGTTAAAACTAACAAGATAATGAGTTAATTATGCATCATGTATCTGTTTGTGACCAAAGCATAACAACTAAAACAGTACGTAACCTTTTGTCAACCATCGCGTAACACACCATACATGATTTACACGTGGTATATAGAAATTGCGTGATATTTACATTACATGTAAACGCATAGGAATGATTGCGTAGGCAAGAAGGCGGCTAAGTAGAGAGAGAGAGAGAGAGAGAGAGAGAGAGAGAGAGAGAGAGAGAGAGTAAACGTTTGCTTCTCGCATTATACAATGCCCTAATTCTCATTATCATCATGCGTGCAAGCCATTTTTCATTTCCTTTAACGATTCTCATTCTTACTCTCTTCAAGCTTCTTCTTTCTTCTTTCTTAATTATTTTCTCCTTTATTCCCGGAAAATTATCTCTGTTGTTGTTCTCTCTGATAAGCCCGACCAAGTCTATCCTCTTTTTCACTAATCATTTCCCTTACAACTTCTTTCATTAATCTCCCTTTAAAACCAAACCTTTTGTTTCAGTTTACAGATTCTTCAATCTCTCTACGTTCATTTCCATGTTAAAGAACTTTTCTATTCATATTTTCAGATAATTATTTGAGTTCCAAGAGAAAGAAGATGGGAAACCAAACAAGCAAGAAGTCACGTGATACATCGTCTAAGACCACCACAACGACGAGCATGCACTACACAACGGAGCTGAGATCGTACGAGGCTGCTTGTAAAGCAGACACGGAGCTACAGTCTTTCGACACGTGCATGCAGGCACGGACAAGTCACGTGATAAGCACGCTAGCCACCGGTGTTGAGGTTCGAGCGCTCTCGTTCGATTCCCTCAAAGAAGTCACCGAGTGTTTGCTTGAGATGAATCAAGAAGTGGTGAAAGTGATTTTGGATTGTAAGAAAGATATATGGAAGAATCAAGAACTGTTTGAGCTCGTTGAAGATTACTTTGAGAATAGCTTGAAGACTCTTGACTTCTGTGCTGCTTTGGAGAAAGGTTTGAGAAAGGCACGTGATAGTCAGCTTTTGATTCTTGTTGCTCTTCAGCAGTTTGAAGACGAGAGCCTCGCTGAAGGTTTGTTAAACAATTTTCATTTTCTATGGGTCTATAAAAATAAACTAAAATCTTTAAATTTAAAAGTACTATCTCTGTTCTGTTAGAATATTTTTTTAAAAAAAATACTTTGCAGATAGTTATTACAAACGTATTATTTTTTAATTATCAGTTTTCAATAAATTTAAACAAATAATTATTTAATAAATTCAATTTCTTTTGAAAATTTATGATTTTCCACTATTAACTAACAAAAATAATAGAAATACTAAAAAAAACATTTTTTGTGAAAAATATGTTTTTTTAAATATCTATCATATTATAAACTAGAGAGAATTTTATTCTTTTGTCCTATTATTCTAGTTTTCATTACACATCTGGAACATTGATTTTAGTTGTGGTAATAACTTATCTTTTGTTGGTTTGCAGGTGGGAATGGATTCGAGAAGACACTTGAAGAGCTGAAGAATTTCAAAGAGGCAGAGTCTCCTTTCAATGAAGACTTCTTCAAGCTGTTCCAATCTGTCTACAAACACCAGATTCTGATGCTTGAGAAGCTGCAAAATCGCAAGAACAAGCTTGACAAGAAGCTCAAATCCATCCACACATGGAGAAAACTCTCCAACATCATCTTCGTGGCTACATTCGCCACTGTACTCATCTGCTCAGTCGTGGCTGCGGCCATGGCGGCTCCTCCCGTGGCTGCGGCTCTGGCTGCAGCTACAGCTATACCGCTGGGATCAATGGGGAAATGGGTTGATTCCCTGTGGAAAAACTATGAGAATGCACTCAAGGGACAGAAAGAGGTGATCAGCTCCATGCAGGCAGGGACGTATGTGGCGGTTAAGGACTTGGATAACATCAGGGTTCTGATTGAACGGTTGGAGATTGAGATCAAGGGGATGGTGATGTGTGCGGAGTTCGCTGTGGAGCATGAAGCAGTGAAGATTGGGATTGATGAGATTAAGAAGAAGCTGGAGGTGTTTAAGAAGAATGTGGAGGAGTTGGGGGTTCAAGCTGATTTGTGTAGCAGAGATATCAGAAGGGCAAGGACGGTGATACTGCAGAGGATCATCAAGCATCCCAACCATGCTAGTAGCAGCACCTGAAAACACACAAGCAAACACAAAAGGAACTCGGTTGTTCTCTTCAGCTTGGTGCTGCAAATAATGATATGTTTGAAGACTCTCTATAAAGAATAGTACAGATTCTTTCTTGAGTTTATTCTCAATGTTTAATAGCTCAACTGCTGCATTTCTGTATTCTTTGATTATTGAAAACAATGAAAATATAAGTATTCTTTTCACGTCTGGAATATATTATAAATCACAATCTTATATGGAACAAGTTAAAAAACTAAGCTACAGAGAGTGTAATGAATCACTTATTTTACAACTGGCTGAGGTCTAATGGATTCTCCATGCACTGTCTCAAAATGGACTCTGCCCTTTTTTGGAGAAAAGAAAAATTGAACTTTTTTGAAGGTGAATTTTGATGATCTCATTACATTTGTGAGTTGAAACACTGGTTCCAGTCTCGTTCCTTCATCTGAATCTTCTCAGTCATCAGAAGATTGTTCTGTTCTCCTCTGTTTCAAACTAGGATTCTCTTGAGAACTATAGTTTAGTGAATCGCTTCTGGCAGCACAGTTGAATGAGGAGGTTTCTTCACAGAAACGTCCCAGAAAAGGAGATTTCATAAACAGCAACGTTACTTTGTTGGACTTGAACTTGCCAGCTGATTTCATGGACCAAAACTGAACTGAAAGCTCAACTCAAATCCTTTTTCTTGTACAAATGATGTCATAGGAGGATAGGTTTGCTTATAAATCTCCTTCAAGATTCAGTAGTAGCTGACTATTTGACTATATATCTCCTTGTTCTAGACTTCTAATACATAGATCTCTTGTACTTACCTCTTGCTGCCATTGAGATGTAAGCTTGCAAATCAATAAAATGATTTATTAGTCGTTATTTTAATAGATCAGCGTTAACTGGTTCATAATAAATAAGCTATTGTCATTTTTTTCCCATCAATTCAAATTTTGGAAGCAACATAATCAGTCAGAAACGTTTGGATCAAGTAATACAACTTTTGGTTATAGATTGGAGTCCCATCATGGGACTAAAAGAGGTTTAACATTGATTCAAGTTTCCATTCTTTGATAAGAACTTATAAGAATCAAAATAGAGGGAACAATTGTTTTTTTACTACTGGAAATAGCAGGTTCACCAAAGTTTTGATCAACATGAGATTTAAGGTGATGGATGACTAGTACACTTTGAATTTGAAAACTACTATATCCACACACAAAAAAACTTGTTTAGGAAGAACAAAATAGCGATTTGCTATGTAAAAAAGGCACTACAATGGAGATAAGCATAAATAGTTAGCAATTAACAAATAGTGGAAGTATGCCTAAAATCATTTGCCTAATATTATCAAGTGGTTTATAATAGTCTTTTGATATAAATATATTTTTGATCATAATTTGATATTTATATGGATATATATATCAAAGTGTTGTGGCCTTGTGGGACAAGGACAACAAATGCTTGACAATATGGTACATTCATTTAATTATCTTTTAACTAAAGAAGAAGATATTTTTAGGCAGTAAAGCTGTGTGAAATGAGCTATGGAGGAGAATCAGGAGATTTAACTTATCTTTAGGCTTGCGTGCCTAATATTCCAATGTATCTACAACCTCAGATGCATTCTACAAAGAATGTTCTCATTCAATGTAACATCGTACATGTATTTAGATATACTTTTCGAAAAATATCATAGAAGCTTCATCTAGTAACAAACACGTGTGAAGCACCCCTCCACATATCACATTATGATCATCAGTCTTGATATTTCGTTTGTGTATATAAGTTTGCATTAATAAAATCATCTAAACAAATCCCTCAAGATGCTCTAGACCCTTCAATTTCCCGTCAAAATCTCTATCCGTCTTTTGCCAACCAAAATCTACAAACAAAAACACACATCATCCCTCAACTTTCTTATTCATAGCAACCACAGCCCTAAAATAAAATCTCCCTAAACAAAAAAAAGAAGAGAATTTATCATTATTCTATAACCTTCTTTCTTTTTAAAAAAACATTTGACTTTTTTGACAAAGATTTGAAGAACGAGATGAGGAATGAAACGGGTGGTACCATGGTCGTGGATCTCCAAGCCGATCCATATACCACTAATCACCATCCCCACGATCTTCGTGACAATGGTCGCAAACCGAGGTCTAAATTCGGCGATGTCTTGAAAACTGACCACGACGGAATATCCTCTCCCGAAGATCCCATCATTAGTGACACCAACCTAACTCACCAGCGGTTTAGCAGCGTTTCATCATCGATCATAAGCATCGGTCCGAACAGCGGAGAAGGTTCACCTTGCGTAATGTCGCCTTGGGCCCGTGTGTCGCCAGCATGGGCTTCAGATTTTAATGATGAAGACAATGCTTTAGAGACTAATGGTCTCATTGGTTCTATTGTACGTGAAGAAGGGCATATATACTCGTTAGCCGCAACTGGTGACCTTCTCTACACGGGCTCGGACTCTAAGAACGTTAGGGTTTGGAAGAATTTGAAAGATTACGCCGGGTTTAAATCGAGTAGTGGGCTCATTAAGGCTATTGTGATATGTGGATACCGGGTCTTTACCGGGCACCAGGATGGTAAGATCCGGATATGGAAAATCTCTACAAGAACGCCGGGTAAATACAGACGGGTTGGAACATTGCCTACGTTTAAATCGAGGGTCAAGACCTCCGTGAACCCTAAGTATATCATGGAGGGACGCCGCAATAAAAACTCTAAGAAAACGAAGCATAAGGACGCCGTGTCGAGTCTTAGCATGGACGTGGAGCTTGGTTTGTTGTACTCCAGTTCGTGGGATAGGACGATCAAAGTGTGGAGAATCTCGGACTCGAAATGTTTGGAATGTATACAAGCGCATGATGACGCGATAAACTCGGTGATGTTCGGTTTCGATGACTTGGTGTTCACGGGATCTGCGGACGGTACGGTTAAAGTGTGGAGACGTGAGATGCAAGTCAAAGGAACGAGGCATGAGTTGGATCAAGTTTTGCTCAAGCAAGAAAACGCGGTCACCGCATTGGCCGTGAAACCAAAGTCTTCGATTGTTTATTCCGGTTCGTCAGATGGGTTAGTGAACTATTGGGAGCGTTCGAAGGGTATATTCGTCGGTGGAATACTCAAAGGGCACAAATCCGCCGTGTTATGTCTAACTGTAGCGGGGAACTTGTTATTGAGTGGTGCTGCTGACAAGAACATATGTGTCTGGAGGCGAGACCCGTCCGATGGGTCTCATAACTGTGTGTCTGTTTTGACGGGGCACATGGGACCGGTCAAGTGTCTAGCCGTGGAGGAGGAACACGCTTACCGTAAAGGAGCGAATACGTCTGCAGATACTGAGGGAGATAGGAAGTGGATTATATATAGTGGAAGTTTGGACAAGTCGGTGAAAGTGTGGCGCGTGTCGGATAGGATGGGGACGTGGAGGGAGGTGGACGAGCCATCAGCATCTTCAGGGCGGAAGAGTTCTCTGTCTCCGCACGAAGGGAGTAGCGCGTGGGGTTCATGTAATTTGGAATAAAAAGGAGTGGATCGGAGTATAGTGTGATTATGTATAAGAAAATGTTCCATCGTGTCACGACCGGGAAAGAGTGCAATATCATGACCTAGTCAACGAAGAAGTCGTTTGAGCTAATTATAGGGAGTCAAAAATCTGGTTGATGGTTTCCACGTAATGAGTAGTTTTACTTCTTCTTTTTTTTTTCTTTACTCCAAAGAAAATGTTTTCAAAACGAAAGTATACATATTACCTTTTCCCTAAATTTGTTAAATATAAAACAAGACTGAATCAAACATGTGTGTTCTATATATATCGTGGTTGCAACTTTATACTTTTGAATTTTTTTGAGACGTGGTTTTTATTTTGGTTAGGGTTTATCTTTTCTAAATTTCATTCAGGAATAGTGGTTTCTTGAGAAGCTATATGCTTTTCTTTTTCTTTTTGCCAACCAGGTCTTGATAACTTAAACATGTCGTAAGAGGCTGTTGGAAAATCTTTCTTTCAGTTTTCTTTTCTCTTTGTGCTTGCTTTTGGAGAACAAATATAAAATGTCACCAAGCAAACCAAGTTCAAGGCATCGGGGAATATCAAAAATATCGTCTCGCTAACATGCTAAAATTCAAACATCAATACCTTTTTCTCACTAAATCATATTAACAATCTGAATATTTTAAAATTAACATGTAAGCAGCTATCACCACGTAATTATATCCACCGAAAGTCGTTGGAATCAGTCAAATTACTAATCAGTGAATTTGCAATTACCATTTAGCCATTTAGACATAATCATTTGATATATATACATCACATAAAGTTTATATCGTGGTTAAAAAATCAAACTACAGCAATTATTGGAAAACAAAACATAATTCATAATTATGAAACTAATAATTTCCTACTCAATCAATCACTCAACTAAACCAAAACACAATTCCACACCCAAATAATTCATATTGTAATTAATAAAGATCCGGTTTCCTAAGAACCGCGTAACTCCGGTTATATTCGAACATGATGGTTGTTAGAAACTAATCCGGTTTTTACGAAAGTACCCTCTCTTTGACCCTTTCGCTCCATCATTTTCAACTCCAAACCCGCGTTGATTCCCGGAAAATAACATTCAACTTCTTTTTTTTTTCATACAGAGAAAATTAAAACAAAGAGAAAAGTCTTCATCTTTTGTCTCTTACTAGTTAGAGAGAGAGAAGACGATCCAAACCATCTCTCTTCTTTTTGTTCTTCACTCCTGCAACTTTCCATCAAAAAGATTGGAACTTTGTCCCTGTCTTTTAAGCTTAAAGGAGCTTTTATGTAATCAATTCGATTATCTTTCTTCTTCCTCACGCGATTTGGGTCTTTTTATTACCTTAATTCTTTGTGAATTCAATAGTTTCCGGTTTAGGAAAGTTCAGAATTAGGTCTTTGGTTGTGTTTGTGCTGAATTTGGTAAGAAGATGGCTGCTATTGTAAGAAAGGTTTCACCTTTACCACTACCAACAATCCCTAAAAGAGATTATGATGATGACGACGATGATGAGTTTGGTTATAGTTTTCAGACTGATATTTCATTCGCCGACGAGTACACAGGTCCTTGTATCGCTAACGTGCCGCGAGCTAACCCTCTCGAAGTCGATGAGATTCCCACGGCTCATCCTGTTTCCTCTGTTTCGTTGTCTAGTGGTCTCTCTCACATCCCTGTGGTCCAACCACTCGTTAGTAGAGTTACCAAGAAACCACCTGAAGCTAGTCCTAGCGTGGTTTTGAGACCCCATCATGTGGTTTCTGGCTCTTCTTCATCATCATCAGCGGAAGATGATTTACCATTATCACCATCACCATCATCATCAGTATCATCTGGAGAAGTAAGAGAGGATACGTTAGATGAAGTGGAGGTGGATGTTGCAAATGCAAACCGTGTGAGATTCCTTGTACCGAGCCAAGGCAGCGAATGTGACGAAAGCTCTTACCTTTCTGATGAGGAGAGTGTAGCTACTGCGACCCCTAGAGCCGAGAGGAAAGGCAAAAAAGGGTCGTGTTACCGTTGCCTGACGGGGAACAGGTTTACGGAGAAGGAACTCTGCATCGTCTGCGACGCAAAGTACTGTTCCAACTGCGTGAGGAGAGCGATGGGTGCGATGCCTGAAGGGAGAAAGTGCGTGGCTTGCATCGGTCACAGAGTCTCTGAGAAGTCCAACAGAAAGAGTCTCGGAAAGTGTTCGAGAATGCTGAAGCGGGTTCTCACTGATTCGGAGCTTCAGAAGGTTATGCATGATGAGGTCACCTGCAAGGCGAATCAGTTGTATGCACGGCTTGTCTCTGTCAATGGTAGGCCGTTGAGTGAAGAAGAGCTTGAGAGGTTGCAGACTTGTCCGAATCCACCTAAGAAGCTTAAACCTGGAGAACTATTGGTATGATAAGCTTTCTGGGTATTGGGGAAAGGGTAGGAGAGAAGCCTTGCCAGATTATAAGTCATAACATGAACATAGGAGTGGCCATCATGGAGCATGCAAGCAATGGTGACACTGAGATTTTCATTAATAACCGGGAAATAACCAAGACAGAGCTCATGATGCTCAAGGTACCTTAAAGAGTTTTAGTGTTATTGTTCGTTTTCCTCTGATTTGTAATGTGTTAATAATGACTTAACCCTCTTTGCTTTGAGATTGTAGATGGTAGGGGTGCAATGTGAAGGAAAAGCCTCATTTTTTGGTTGATGCAGATGGAGCTTACCAAAGAAGAAGGTCAGAACCGTGTCATAGGAAACATTTGGAATAAGGTATTAGACTTTCCCCAGCACAATGGCTTGCTTGCTTCGGTTAATATATATAAAATACGGGTTTAAGGGATTGTAAATGATGATTCATTTGTTTCTTTGTTTTTCTTCATTAACAGAAAAGAGCTAGGCTTGCTTGTGCTGTGCTCTCTCTACCATTTCATTCAACAACTTCGTCTGCAGTAGAACCAACTGATGAACCCATCTATAACCCTAAAATGCTTACAAGCTTCTTCTCATCGGGTAACGAGAAATGTGGGCGCCACTACCATTTACAAAACAAGTGAGCTTATTCATCTTTAACCACCCCCACATATATGTAGTAGAGAATCTTGGTAATTGACTTTCTTTTGTTTTTCAGGCACGGTCTCTCTACGAAGTCCGTTCACTGCAGACGAGCGAAAGAATCAAGTTCATAATCCAAACTAACCTCTACGCTTATCTCGCAAACGGTTCTCGAGCACACTATGAGAAGAATAAATGAACGGAAGGTGAGACCAGCTCAATGAGTCCGAGACTTAAACATTTTTCAGATGGCTTCTGAAAGAAAAGGAAACAGGAAACCTCAAGATCTTTCAGCGTCAAGCCGAGAGAACGCTCAAACCGTTGCGGATCTATGGAGAGTACCAGCCATTCAAGCTACTTACAAAAGGATTCGAGATACACTTCCTAGAAACGCTGTTATTCTTGGAGAGTAAGATGCTTTCTTTTGTTCTGTAACCTAAACTTGTTTAGAGGACTAAACCTGTTTCTCTACTTATGCTCAGATTCTTGAGATCTCGAGATCAGAATACGATCCTTCTGATATGGACATATTGAAAGCGGAGGGACTCTCTTCTATGGATGGACTTTCTT
>NW_026616201.1:0-28549 GCF_000801105.2 Raphanus sativus | reverse complement strand
ATGGTCGCATGGCCACGTTACTCGATATTCGTAGAACCAACCTGCACCAAAAGAAAAAAAAAACTGAAACTGGAAAATATCAACTCCCAAGTATCTGAACTGTGTCTATATTTCTGTATTCGAATTATCTGAGTCTCTATCAAAAGATAGATGAGTCTATATCAAAACTTCAAAAACATATAATAATATGGTTTGTAATCATCTTATCTATAGAAGTCATGATTTATTTTTATGTGAGATATTTTTATTTGGACCACATTTAGAAAATTATTAAATATATTTCCTCAAGAATAATATAAATCTATAAATATCTATATTTAAAAATTCTAACAAATCAGTTAAAAAATTATAACAGGATCTTAACTGTCAAAATGGTACATAAATATTTTTATTAATTTCGTAATTAGTGATGAAATGTTCTTATACATAATAGTATATAATATATATATATATTATCTTTTATAAAATGAAAAATAAAAAACCATTCCTATTTTATCTATTTATAATAATATCTACCATTTAAAATAAAACCATTATATTGAACTAAATATGATAAAATTATTTTATTTTCCAAGTTAATAAGTTTATTTTCATAAATATAAAATATATTTATGCTAAAAAATATAATATGGTGGTAGAAACGGCTTAACATTAGTAAACTATATGTTACATATAAAAATTAACTTATTTCTTAAAATTTTATATATATACAATAATTTATTATCCAAAATGATAAACATAAAAATTGCTAAAGAAAATCTAATGCTTTGAATTATGGATCTTGATCATAATAAAGTTAAATACAAAATAATTATGAAATGTGTTTCTTCGTGCATTACAAAATTGGTTTTATTATCAAACGTAAGTCAATAGGACAAATATATGATAAAAATAATATATATATATATATATATGTGATGATTTGAAATAATTAATTAGTTTACAGTATGAAAATATAAATTATTGTATTTAAAAAATTGATACACATTTAAATTATAATTAATCTTAAATATATAATAATTATGTAATAAACCGTGCGGGTCGAAATCTAGTTATTATCTTCATACTCAAATTCTGAATGTAACGATATTAATAACTGCTTGAGATACTGCCTAATTTTTTTAGCTTCAAATCTATGTTCAAATTAAGAACATAAAAAATAGAAAAAAAATTATGCCATTCAGGATATTGTTACAACCTTGTCATGGGAATATTTTTAAATTTAAAAAGGAAAGTTTATAATATATCAATAAACGTGACTTAATACAAACTAGGTGTTTTCCTGCACCATGTGCAATAAGGAATTTTTAAAAATTTTTTAAAAATAAATTTATTAAGTATTATTGATTTTACTATTTCTTACTAATACTTAATATATATGATATATATTAAATCAATTTGTATAAAAATAATAAAATGTTATTAAAATTGTATAGTTATAAAAAGTTTAGCCTAAACAATATTTATTAAAAATTTTGATATATAAGAAACTAATAATCTTACGATAGAATTTTTAAAAAAAATTGTAGAAATTTTGAAAGTTTTAGTAATACAAATGTATAATTATAAAAAAAATAATAATATTTTGAAATTGAAATATATAATATGAATATATTTATTTTATAGATGATGTATGAGCTATTAACATATTTTAAAACAGTTTACTAAAAAGAAATATCAATATTAAATGTAATAAATGAATTATTACTATATTTTAATAAGTTTGCTAAAAAAAATATAAATCAATTTAAATTGAAATTATCCATGTCATATTTTTTCAGAAACCATGTCATCAATTTTAATAGTCATATCATATTTGTTTTGTGAAATTGATAATAGAGAAGACATGTGGCAAAATCATTTCGCAAATATAGTCAAATGGATAAATCACTCAGGCTTGAAAAAAGAATAGGTTTGTACAAAAAAAAAACTAGTTTTGTTAAATTATTGGGCTTGGCTTAAACTAGGCGAATGATAGATTGTAAACCTGTTAATGTCACTACAGCTTTCGTCTATCGAAGAGCTTCTAGATCGGGACTATTCTATCACCTCCGAATTCCTAAATCTTTGCTCCGCTTCCCGTTCAGGTTTTCTCCCTGTCTCTCTTCTGTTGCTGGAACTGGTCGATTGTTGATTTTTGTTGAATTGTCGAATATGGCTTTGGAAACTTCAAATCCTGTGTCAGATTATTTATCCCTTGACATGAGAGCTTTAGATATTTGTAGCCAATTTGGTGTTTGATTATCGTTTTGGTGGTTTCTCAGGAGAATGAGAATAGTGGGTCTAACGGGAGGCATAGCGTCTGGGAAGAGTACAGTCTCCAACCTCTTCAAAGCTAATGGCATTCCTGTTGTTGATGCTGATGTCATTGCTCGTGTAATCCCTCTCTCTCTCTCTCTTCATTGTCATATCTATGTTTAGTTTCAACATTTGTAAAAGCCTATTTACTTTCTTGGAACTCTACTGTACTACGACCTAGAGATCTGAGATGCTAAGTTAACAAAATGTGTGTGGTTGTGTTGTTTTTTTGTAGAATGTACTGAAGAAAGGAAGTGGTGGATGGAAGAGAGTAGTTGCAGCTTTTGGGGAGGAGATTCTTCTTCCTAGTAGAGAAGTTGATCGGCCAAAGCTTGGTCAGATGGTCTTCTCTTCAGATTCCAAGCGCCAGCTTCTCAACAAGTAAGAAACTGAGAGTTTCCTCTTTTTTGTTTGTTTATTAGGATTGGGTTTTGAAACTCAGTGTTGTGTCTTTCTTCTCTTTGTTAGGTTAATGGCTCCGTACATATCATCTGGTATCTTTTGGGAGATCCTGAAACAATGGGTCAAAGGAGCTAAAGTGATAGTTGTCGATATCCCATTGCTGTTCGAAACTAAGATGGATAAATGGACAAAACCCGTTGTTGTTGTGTGGGTTAGTCAAGAAACACAGCTCAATAGACTGATGGAGAGAGATGGACTGAGTGAGGAAGATGCAAGAAACAGAGTGATGGCTCAGATGTCTTTGGATTTGAAAAGAAGCAGAGCGGATATTGTGATTGATAATAATGGCGGTCTTGACGAGCTCCACCAACAGTTTGACAAGGTTTTGTCTGAGATCAGAAGACCATTGACATGGATTGAGTTTTGGCGTTCAAGGCAAGGCGCCTTCTCGATCCTTGGTTTGGTGACTTCTGGACTACTTGTTTGCAAACAACTCAATTAGCTCTTACCATTTTATATTTTTCTTTCTTTCAAACTGTTTTAACTCGAGTGTTCTTGTTGAGGTTTGGTCGATTTTAAGCTGCTGGAAAGATGGTATTGCCGTGTGGAGGCTAGGTAAAATCGTGAGTATTATTGAGAAACCCTAGAGCTCTTATATAATGAGCTCTGGTCGGTTTACATAAGATAAGGATATATCGGAACTAAATGATTTGGACATATCCATATCATTAGTCGATTACAAAGTGATCATTATCCCAAAACATAATTAAATAAATCATAAGATAAACATGAGAAATAGATAAACACAAAACCGAGTAAACTAGATAAGTATGATTTGGTTTAAGGCTGGTCTAACCAAACCATGTCAATCTCGGATATGGGCATTCCAAACCAGCCAGTTTACAACACTCCCCCTGAATGCCATAGCCATCTAGAGTTTGTAATGCGTTTGGTGTACTGTCTCATTAAAACTTTACTAAGTAAAACCTAGTGGGACAAAACCATAATGAAGGAAAAAGAGTACAGCCGCATTACTCCCCCTGATGTAATCATCCCTGAAGATCCTTCAGAGAACGCATACCAATCTGATGCATGAGCTTCCTGAGTGTGCAAGAGGTCGGCTGAGTTCTCACTGGACTTGACTTGGAGTACCTTGACCTCTACTTCTTTCTGTAAGTTGTGGGTGAAGAAGAACTTGGGGAGAACATGCTTAGTCTTATCACTCTTGATGTATCCCTCCTTGAGCTGAGCTATGCAGGCTGCGTTGTCTTCATAAAGGATGGTCGGTTCATCCTTGCCTTCTGTGATCCCACATGCTGCTCGGACATGATGTGTCATAAGTCTCAACTAGACACACTCCCTGCTTGCTTCATGGATTGCCAATATCTCCGAGTGGTTGGATGATGTTGCTGCTATCGTCTGCTTGACTGACCTCCATGAAATGGCAGTGCCTCCGTATGTGAAAACATAACCAGTTTGAGACTTAGCACAATGTGGATCAGATAGGTAACCTGCATCAGCAAAACCAATCAAATCTTCTTTGTTTTGGTTAGCATAAAACAATCCCACATCCTTGGTTCCTTGTAGATATCTCAGGATGTGTTTGATCCCGTCCCAATGTCTCATGGTCGGACATGAGCTGAATCTGGACAGTAGACTCACAGCAAAGCATATGTCCGGCCTGGTATGAGTAGTTAAATACATCAAGGCGCCTGAGGTAAGGGAACTCTGGACCTAGGACTTCTTCATCCTCTCCCTTTGGTCGGAATGGATCAGTTTCAAGACCAAGGGATCTTACAACCATAGGACTGCTAAGTGGATGACACTTATCCATATTAAATCTTTTAAGAACCTTTTCTGTATAGGTCTTTTGGTGCACAAAGATTCCATCCTTTAGATGTTCAATCTGTAGTCCTAGACAAAAAATTTTCCTTCCCAAATCCTTCATCTCAAATTCTTTCTTGAGATACTCTATTGTTTGGGAAATTTCTTTGGTTGTTCCGAGTATGTTCAGGTCATCAACATACACAGCTATGATCACATAGCCTTTGTCCGATTTCTTAATGAATATACATGGGCATATTTGATCATTCTTATAGCCTTCTTTTAGTAAGTACTCACTCAATCTATTGTACCACATTCGACCTGATTGTTTCAATCCATATGATGCTTTATCTAATTTTATGCAATGTTGTTCTCGAGAACCTTTAGCATTCTTAGGTAGTTCAATACTTTCTGGTACTTTCATGTATATATCATTAATCCAGTGGTCCATAAAGGTATGCGGTTACTACATCCATTAACCGTAAATCCAAATTTTCTCTTATGGCCAGACTTATCAGGAATCTAAATGTTGTTGCATCAACCACGGGAGAATAAGTCTCCTCATAATCGATTCCTGGTCTCTGTGAGAATCTTTGTGCAACGAGTCGAGCCTTGTATCTCACGACTTCTCCATTCTCATTTCTCTTCCTCACAAAGACCCATTTGTACCCCACTGGTTTTATATCATTTGGTGTTCGGAGTATAGGACCGAAGACACCTCTCTTCTTAAAAGAGTTTAACTCCACATTTATGGCTTCTTTCCACTTATGCCAATCTTTTCTCTGCATGCATTCATATATGGACGTGGGTTCTAGATCCTCATCATCTCCTATGATCTCAAGTGCTACCTTGTATGCAAAAATATCATCCATGTCGACATGTTTTATGTTCCATTGTTTTCCAGACATGATATAATTAGTAGAGATCTCTTCATTGTCCGGAGGTTCAGAACCCTGAGTCTTAGCGTCCCAAGTCTCACTAGGTCCCTTACCGTCCGTACCAATGGTCATGTCCGCGGATACTGGTACGTCCGGATCGTGTCCGGGCGTTGGTTCGCCCATGTCCCGGAGCCTTGGGACGGATGGCTCAACCACTTCGACCAGATCCTTCTCCCCCTCAGCCACATCTTGTTTAGCACTCTTTTTACTTATACGAGGGTTTTTATCCTTGGAACCAATTGGTCTACCACGTTTCATACGTGGCTTAGACTCTGTAGCAACTTGGTTTTGTCCCTTTTGGACTTCAATTCTTATTGGTGCATTTGCTGCTGGTATATATGACTTGGTCATTCTATTCGGGTCAGTAAAGGAATCTGGCAATTTATTAGCTAGCTCTTGTAGATGTATAATCTTTTGAACCTCAAGATCACATGCTTGAGTTCGAGGATCTTGCCATGCTTGGGATGTATGATTCCATGTTATTTCTTTTACCAGCTTGTTATTATTTTCTCCTAATGTTGGATACTCGGATTCCACAAAATGACAATCCGCATACCTGGCCTTAAATAAATCACCCGTGGTTGGCTCAAGGTATTTTATAATTGAAGGAAAGTCATATCCAACATATATTCTCATCCTTCTCTGAGCTCCCATCTTTGTTCTCTGTGGTGGAGCTATTGGATAGTAAACAGCACATCCAAATGTTTTAAGATGGGAGATGTCTGGCTCTCGACCCAATAGGAGTTGGGATGGTGAATATCTATGCTCACTAGATGGTCTGATGCGTACTAACTCTGCAGCATGCAATACTGCATGTCCCCAAGCTGTGGTCGGCAGATTGCTTTTCATGAGTAAGGGTCTAGCTATCATCAAAATCATCTTAATAAAAGACTCAGCTAGACCATTCTGTGTATGGACATGTGCAACGGAGTGTTCAACTGTCACCCCCATGGACATACAGTAGTCATAAAAAGCTTGGGAAGTGAACTCACCAGCATTATCAAGACGTACAGTCTTTAAAGGAAAGTCTGGAAAGTGTGCTCTTAATCTGATGATCTGAGCCAGCAACCTTGCCAAGGCTAGATTCCGAGTAGACAATAAACATACATGGGACCATCTTGTGGACGCATCAATGAGTACCATGAAGTACCTAATTGTCCCACTATGTGGGTGTATTTGTCCACAAATGTCACCTTGTATTCTTTCCAGAAAACCTATAGTTTCCTTAGTCACTTTTATTGCTGATGGTCGAATCTGGAGTTTACCTTGTGCACAAGGCACACACGTATGGACCTTAGGGATAACTCGCCTGCCCTTCAGGCTGTGACCATTAGAATTTTGAATGAGTTTACGCATCATAGATGTCCCGGGATGCCCTAACCGGTCATGCCACAGATTAAAGTTTTCTTTTATCTCTTTGCTTATCATAGCATTAGTTTCTGCTACACTGATCTTGGCATAGTAAAGACCAGTAGCTATAGCTGGTATAGTTTCCAAGACCCTTTTATGATCCTGGCCGAGTTCATATATATTCAAGAACTCTTTGGCTCCTTCTCCAACAGTCTCAATGTGAAGACCATTCTTTCGAATGTCTTTAAAGCTCAAAAGGCTTTTATTAGAATCTGGAGAATACAATGCTTCATCTATTTCTAGATGTGTTCCATTTGGTAACAGAATATAAGCTTGGCCGTGCCCCTTTATCAATGATGATATACCAGCTATTGTGTTTACATTTGCATCTTTCATTGTTAGATCAATAAAAAATTTCTTATCCTTTAGAATTGTGTGGCTTGATCCACTGTCGACCACAAGTGTATCCATACTTCTTTTTATTCTAAACAATAAAATATAATCTGAATTATTCATATTATTATTAAAAATAAAAATAAAAACAAAGTTCAATCATAAAATCATAAAACACAGAATGCAAAAGCTCTTAAAAAAAATAAAATAAAACCTAAAACACCAAAACATTCAAACACAAATCGTTTGATGCATCTTTTAATCAACTTGGTCATTTTTCAGAATGTCTGAAGTCTCATAGTCCATGAGATCATCCTTGTCATGATCAAAGTCTTCCTCGCCATCCTTGTACACCATGTGAGCCTCCAGGTTCTTGCCTTTGATGCTCTCTTGATAGAGATCAACCAGATGCTTAGGGGTTTGGCAGTTCTTTGCCCAATGGTTAGATACTCCGCACCTATGACACACTGAGTTTCCTGAATTTTGTTGTCGAGAAGTCGACCCACTACCTCTGCCTCTACCACGCCCATTGCTGAACTGGTTTGGGCGCTCATAAGGGTTGTAACGCCCTCTCCCATAGCCACCACGTCCACGTCCTCGCCACTGACCTCCACGGCCGCGACCTCTTCCAAATGAGGAACCACGACCCCTTTGGTCATGTTGGACATGGTTAGCTTCGGAGTTGTTCTTAGTTTCTTTTGAGGCATGATGTGCATCAGGAACATGTTTGGTTCCGGGTGGTCTCAGGTCATTATTCTTCATAAGCAACTCATTATTCTGTTCTGCAAGCAATAGACAAGCTATGAGGGCACTGTAGGTCTTGAACCCTTTCTGCCTATTGATATACCATGGATTTTACCCGTTTTTAACCATGGTATACTAGTGTTTTACTATATATTTAATCTGTTTTCTAGCCTGTTAGGTATGTTTTCAGGTTCAGGAGCATTTTGTGAGAAAGTGATGTTTTTGGAGCATTTTGGAGTACAAGAGATGATACACCCGAGTTGACCATTCAAGACTAAGTCGGAAGTCAACACTTGCGATTATAATCGATCGATACTCATCCTGAGTTGTCGATCGATGTAGCTGAGAAGATCCGAGTACTAGAAGATTATAATCGATCGATACACATTCAGTGTTGTCGATCGATATCGAGGACGAAATGGTTTAGCCGACTACTTCACCAAGACTTCACCAATTACGAGATTGCCCCTGACGAGATTTTAACCTAATGGAAATGCTTAAATACTCCTGCAAAGTATTTTTGACGGAAAGTTTTGAAACCTTTGAAGCTTGAAGCTTTTCACAACCAAAGCAGAGAGTGTGAGAGAGAGACTAGAGTTTTATTTGTTTGAGAGAGATTGGAGAGATTTCTCATCTCCTTTTTTTATTTCTACTTTATTCTATCTATGCAATTCTTTCATCTATCTATTGTTATGAATTGTTTAGCTATGTTTGAGTAGTCTACTTGTTAGATCTAGGGTTTAAATAGGTTTGTGGGATTAGCCCAAACTATAATTGCTAAGTTGTGATACTCATCAAATGGATTGTACCCTATGCTTGTTATAGATTAACTAACTAGAACATAGATCACTAGGATCTTAGATTATCTTGAATTATCATTTGAGCGATGCTTGTTTCCCGTTGAGAAGAACGACGGTTCTCCTTGAGACCTCGCGGTCATATTCGGTTCGCGCTTAGGCAGATCTAGAAGCCGTCGATCGGCGCTGCGAAAGGTGTATCGCTCGATATCTCAAAAGGATATCGACCGACTCTTTTTCTGTGTCATCATGCGAAGGTGTGGCCAGAGATCTAGATATTTTAACCAGTAATTCATTCACATATGTTAAGCGGCTGAGATCTATAGTATCATGCAAGGAACTTGTTAAAGCATTTATAGAGATTATAATCTCCATTACTGAATAGAAACCCTATGTCTAGCACTCTTTATCCCATTTAAACACCCCTTCATATTGTTAGTTAGAGCAACTGCCTTGCTCATTTTAGGATTTGTTACTTTTATTTCTATCATAAACCAACCTTGCCTAGGATTGATTAGTAGATTTTATTTAATCGGTTCCCTAGCTCCTCGTGATTCGATCCCTAAGTACTACAGCTGTACCTCTTATTTGAGAGAGTAAGCTCTACTGGGTAATTTGAGCACTATCAAATTTGGCGCCGTTGCCGGGGAGCTTTGATCGCCATTAGATTTAATCTTATTAATCTTAGGTTTTTCTTTCACCCCCTTTCTTATTTAAAATTTTCTTGTCTTTTCAGGTACATGCCCAGCAGTACCAGAAGCAACAAGGGAAATCAACTATTATTCTCAGAGGATCCTGCACACTTGGAACGCTCAATCCGCAAAGACCTACGCTCCGCATCGATCGACAGAACCGTATTACCGTCGACTGATACTCACGTTCAACAGTCGACCGACACTCAGACACAACCGTCGACCGATACCGTTCGCCGATCCGCATCGTTCGATACTTCCAACCGTATATCGATCGACACTACTCGCGAAGCATGGTCGCGATTGTCATTCTCACGCAGGGCGAGAATGAAAACCTGTATGACCAAGATGGTCATCTGCGTAATGCAACAGGTCAGAAGCTAGATGCACAGGGAAACATAATCCCTGAACCTGAAGCTAAAGCTACAGGAGAAGCTCAAACACGATCGTTGGCAGACTATAACCGTCCAGACGAGTACTACACCAACAGATCAGCTATTCGACTTCTAGAGATTCAGAAGCCGAAGCCGAACTTCGAGCTCAAGCCTCAGTACTACTCTCTCGTGTCTCAGATACCTTATTCTGGGCAATCGCACGAGCATCCTATGGACCATCTGGAGAGGTTCGAGGATCTTATCGCTGCTATTTGTATGGATGGAGTCCCCGAGGACTACCCACTCTACAAGCTCTTCAAATACTCACTGATTGAAGAAGCTTCGCACTGGCTCAAGCAGCTACCTACAGGATCACTGACATCCTGGGCCGACATCAAAAACGCCTTCCTGCGTAATTTCTTTGATGAGGCACGCGCTGAAGACTTAAGAAGCAAAATCGCCACTTTCGCGCAAAAGCCTAGTGAGACTTTTAAAGACGCGTGGATCAGATTCAAGTTCTTCCAGCGAGACTGTCCACACCATGGATTCAATGAAGTGCAGCTGTTAAGCACTTTCTATAGAGGTATCACCTTAAGGTATCAGATGGCTCTTGATACTGCTAGTGAGGGGAACTTCAACACTAGGAATCCAATAGAGGCTGTGAGACTTATTGAGAATCTAGCCAACAGCAGCAGCACCAAAAACACTGACTCTGACAAGAAGAAATCGGTTGCAGCCATCGGGGAAGACCAGATGAATGAAGTCAGAGCCAATATAGATGCTTTACATGCATTTCTGGGGCAACCAGTCTGCTCAGCTGAAGAAGGAGAGGCTAGACAGGATGATACAGATGAAGATGTGAACTACATTGGAGGTACTGGATTTCAGAGATATGGAAACCAGAGTGGAAACAGAAACTTTTTTGGCAGTGGTCAAAAGAGTAACTACAACCAGAGTTCACAGTATCAGAAACCCTTCACCAACACAAGTAACTACGGCAACTCAGCTTACCAAAACCCACCGCCACCCACCCAGGAGAGTAAGTTTGATGCCATGATTGATAGAGTTCTGGAAGGTCAGCAGAAGCTTACAGTAGACTTCAATGGGAAGATTGATTATGTCTTCAACAATCTGACCACGAGGATAGACACCATCTGCACTCAAGTTAAGAAACTTGAGACACAGATTGTCCAGACTGAAGATTCTATCAGGAAGATTGGAACTTCTAAGGAAGTAGGGGAAGGAAATAGAAAACACCACGTCAATGCTATCATAGATGATGATTTCTGGCAAGTGGTGAAACAGGAGAAGCTACAAGAAAGAGACTTTGAAGTAGAAAGTTCGCTAAGTCTCGGTGGATCACAATGGTGTCGATCGACACCAACTAGTCCACATCGATCGACATCGACGATGTCTTTTCCGGATATGCTTGCAGACTGCAACGCGGTTAGGATATTGACACATGCTGAATTCACGGCTTCTCATCCATACCCACCCACCCACACCTACGAAGATATCGACCGACGAGACGATCCACTCATCGATCGACACAACGAAGAGAACCGTATCGATCGACCATATTCTCCACCTATCGATCGACACGCACCTCTCACATACCGAGTGCAACTACCATCGATAGACAGCAACCGAATCAATGCACTCAGACCCACACCGAAACCACAAGCTACCCTACCGAAATAACTAGTAACCTTTCAGACACTACACCTGCATCAGAGGAAACTGAAGGAAGAAGGTTAAGGAGTCGGAAGGAGAAGATTCCTAAGAACCTTAAGAGGGAAGCTAATGAAAAGGAGATTGATGGTTTCACTAAGAGAGTTATCAGAATCCCACCAGAGAAACCTTTTGAGGAGGTTTATTTCACAAAGAGATTGTGGATGTTCTTCAGAGAAACAAGGGAGACTAAAACTGACATTAGGAGAAGGTTTGACAATGTCAGAGAAGAGATGAGGAAAAAAATTACTTTGCTAAAGAAGAGTGATCCTGGGAAGTTTGCAATACCCTGTGTGGTACAAGGTATTGAATTTCCTCATGCACTATGTGACACTGGTTCATCAGTCGGCATCTTACCAAAGGTCATGGCAGACCATCTGGGCCTGCAAGTAGAGCCTTCACCACATATTTTTACTTTCGTGGATTACTCTCAGAGAAACTCTGGAGGCTTCATTAAAGACCTAGAGGTACACATTGGTGATGCTATCGTCCCTGTGGATTTTCATGTCCTAGACATCAAGCTAAATTGGAACTCTTCCCTCTTACTTGGAAGAGCATTTATGGCTACAGTAGGAGCCATATGTGACATGAACACCAACAGGATGTGCTTGACTATGATTGATCCAGATATCCACTACGACCCTGTCAAGCTTGACAAACCACCAGCCAAATTAGTGGTAAAGGAAGATGATACTGGTATCATCACAGTTTGTCATTGTGAAGTCGAGTACGAGACAGAGTACTCTGGATCGATCGACAGTACTTTGACGTCATTGATCGACACATTCAAGTCAGAGGAGATCGACAACAACAATGGATCTTCGATCGACAGAGATCCACCAGATGATAAACTCGATCTACCAGATCATTGCTACCCGAATTTCGCCATCCCACCCAACCGAAAGGAAGATGATTACTGAGTAAGGAGTTGGGCAGATAGCAGATTTCATGAGAGTTTTGCAGTAAACATAGCCACCTCTTCCCACAGTGGAGACCACAGTGAAGAATATGATGAAGACTATTGGGAAGAGAGAGCTTGGAAATTTACTTGGAGAATGACATATTTGCACAACAATCGATCGACAACAAACGCCCACCATCGATCGATTATTTATTTCATCCAGCAAAACGACATCGTCCATCGATCGACATTGCCAGTATAATATCGATCGATATTAACCCGGACGACTTAAAGGACAAAATCGGAATTTCACCGATTAGGGCAACACATGGGTATAAAAGGTTGACAACTCGAGCCACGAAAATTCAAAACTTTTCACCTTCTACCCAGCAGCTTCCAGCATTCAGAAATTCATCAATGGAAGACTGCAACAACATGTTCAATCGATCCAACCGTGCAGCTAGACGTGCACCATCGATCGCCACCACCACACACCCATCGATCGACACCTTCAACAGAGCTCAACCGAGATCTCATGAACCTTATGATATCAGGGACACAGATGGCTATGCAAGAGCTATGGATGAAAGAGTTCTGCACATAACCAGAGAGGACATAGCAGACATCCTCCAAGTTGCCAATGGACCATAAAACCTGTTCACAAAGCAACGTAGCCATCCAGACATCCTACATCACGTCCAGGACAACCACAACACCAACACAAGGGAGGATACAGTTCCTCAACACTTCGGTCAACCTCGACCTTCACAATCGATCGACATCGTTTCAACACCGTCGATCGACGGCGGATATCCCGGATCGATCGACAGACCAAGAGTCTGATCGCCCGACAGACGATTGGAGTTTGGACGACGTGCCTTCAGTACTGATGGATCCAGGAGATTCGAGTGGGAAGCTAAGGATGAATATGATGTCTACAGAGATAAGTTTGGTTATGCTAGAGGATTTGATGGAGAGATCATTCATGTTACCAAGGAGCAAGTAAAGAGACTTTTGGATAGAGCATCCCTTTTTCACAAAGGTTGCTTCCAACTTCCAATACACACACGCCCTTACCCTGCATACACACCACCACCAGTGCCCTACAGTAGAGAGGAGGTGGATGATATGGTGACTGATGTATGGAGAGCTCAGGCGCACCTTGAGGCAAACATGCACACATTGGTGGAAGACACTTTCCAGCCTTTGGATGTTAGTTACAAGGACTTCCAAAATGATATGGCTGAGATAAGAGTGGAGCTTGGAAACATATTGATCATGCTTGAGAAAGAGGCTACGCCACCAGTATCGACCGACAGAGTACCTGTACCATCGATCGACATCGGCAAGACTACATCCATGGACCGACCAGAATGTTCATCACCTAAGAAAGATGAATGGGAGGTTGCTTACATCAATACACGGATTGGAGACGTCTACAGCCCTCTCAACAACAATGTCGAATGGTTAAGCAAGAAGATCGATCTTCTACAGAAAGAGTTGGACACAATTCGCCAGAACGACCAAGCTAAGTTTGCTACTTTCCATCGATCGACAGGCCTGAACCAACATCGATCGACAGCGAATCACCACCAGCGAAGAAAGCATGCACTACAGCAGAAGTTGATGAGCTTAAAGATGAGTTGTACGAGGCTATGGATGCTATGGAAAGGCGACTCAACGGAACCTGTGAGACCATTGACTACACTGTTAACGAACGGGTTGACAGCCTCTGCAGAACTACTCGCCACATGAAGGGCAATATACGTGCTTTGCAGTACCAAGGACAGTGTTCACAGTCGATCGACACAATGGAAGCTGAGTCGACCGACAGACCCATCAGCGAAATGACCGACGCGCATCTCGTAGCATCGATCGACACCGAGTCTTTAGCAGACCGAGATCAGTTAATTATGGACAGGATCGATGCATTACAGAGTGAGCTGAAATTATTGTCCGTACATACCTACCAGACCATCGACAGGAAAGTTGACAAAATCGAATACATCGAGAATTCTGTGAGGAAACTTCAAGATACAGTCCTCCAGATAGATAAGAAGCAACTACAAGCGGATGATGCCACAAGAAGCTTCGTCGCCACATGGTTCAATAGTAGGAGACACAAGATTGATGATTGCTGTCCGGTAATCAGCAGTTTTTGCACCCCATGAGTCACTCACCTACCACAGTCAAGCTAAATGACTATAACCAAGCGCTGAGTGGGAGGCAACCCACTATTAGGTTTTCTTTTTCTTTATTTTTATTTTATATTTCTTTTTGCTTTTATTTTTCTTTTTCGAATTTATTTTGCAGTTTTTATTAGATCCAAGTAGAATGATAATTCCATCGACCGACATTCACCATTCATATCGCTCGACACCACACGACCATTACTAACGATCGACGTATACCACTACGAATCGATCGACATCTTGTCGATCAGGTTTATTCATTCTAACTTGTTATATTTATTAATTATGTTTTATTTTATTTACCTCACCACCGGATGTTACACTGGGACAGTGTAATTTAAGTCTGGGGGGAGTTTACTAATATGTGTTTTTATTTTGGTTTTTATTAAAATGTTTTTCAAAATTATTTTTCGCATAAGTATTAAATAGGAACATTGATATGGATTTATATTTGATTGTCTGACCACTCTTTAGCACCATTCTAGATTACTGATTGCAGATAGTACTAAAGATGCTAAAGTGGATCAACTTGCTATCTATATTCACTAGCTAAGATTGTTTGAAGGAACCAAAGCTGACCTCCAACACTAATACTGACTTATTTGCTTGTCTTGGGGCTTGGATATCACTGGATCGGAATCCTCTTACAAGTCTGGAAGGTAAAAAGTCTGTGTGTTTCTGGTTCCCTTCCTTCTCTCTCTTCGGCATCTCGAGATCTAAGTTTATGTTATAAAAGATTGAAATGATTTCTTGAGAAGCAGAGGGATAGGAGTGTCTCCTGCGACCCCAGTATTCTAAATCTCAAGGATGATCACACATTGTGGAAACGAGGGGTAGGAGTGATTCCTGCGACCCCATTATTCGCTACACTTTGTCAAAAATGTATGAGTTACAATGCAAATGTCAATGAGATGGACTAGATGACCTATGTGGCATCGAAACCTGTTGAAATTGAAACTAATAAGAGATTCAGTGAAGAGAGAAGAGGGGAGAAAGGGATCAGAGAAGACTACCTGTGTGTTCAGATACTTGTTTGAGTTGAATCCATGTGTTCTTTGATCGATACTCCCAAGGTAAAGCCTGCACTTTATTTTATGTTAAGAAATGAGGTTAGTAGAGGGGAATGTCAGATGAGAATTGCTAAGTTGTTGACTAGATGAGTTTGGTTGCTAAGCTAGGATAAGGCATGATGAACTTCTGTGATTAGGATGTTTAGACATGAATTGCAAACCCATAGAGTGATGACTTCAATATATTGAATCTTTGAGTTCCTGCTATTTCCAAACCTTTTCCAAAGACTACTGTTTTTGCTTGAGGACAAGCAAAGGAGTAAGTCTGGGGGAGTTGATATACCATGGATTTTACCCGTTTTTAACCATGGTATACTAGTGTTTTACTATATATTTAATCTGTTTTCTAGCCTGTTAGGTATGTTTTCAGGTTCAGGAGCATTTTGTGAGAAAGTGATGTTTTTGGAGCATTTTGGAGTACAAGAGATGATACACCCGAGTTGACCATTCAAGACTAAGTCGGAAGTCAACATTGCGATTATAATCGATCGATACTCATCCTGAGTTGTCGATCGATGTAGCTGAGAAGATCCGAGTACTAGAAGATTATAATCGATCGATACACATTCAGTGTTGTCGATCGATATCGAGGACGAAATGGTTTAGCCGACTACTTCACCAAGACTTCACCAAATTACGAGATTGCCCCTGACGAGTTTTTAACCTAATGGAAATGCTTAAATACTCCTGCAAAGTATTTTTGACGGAAAGTTTTGAAACCCTTTGAAGCTTGAAGCTTTTCACAACCAAAGCAGAGAGTGTGAGAGAGAGACTAGAGTTTTATTTGTTTGAGAGAGATTGGAGAGATTTCTCATCTCCTTTTGTATTTCTACTTTATTCTATCTATGCAATTTTTTCATCTATCTATTGTTATGAATTGTTTAGCTATGTCTGAGTAGTCTACTTGTTAGATCTAGGGTTTAAATAGGTTTGTGGGATTAGCCCCAAACTATAATTGCTAAGTTGTGATACTCATCAAATGGATTGTACCCTATGCTTGTTTTAGAGTAGCTAACTAGAACATAGATCACTAGGATCTTAGATTATCTTGAATTATCCATTTGAGCGATGCCTGTTTCCCGTTGAGAAGAACGATAATCCTCCTTGAGACCTCGCGGTCATATTCGGTCCGCGCCTAGGCAGATCTAGAAGCCGTCGATCGATAGCCCTACTGGTGAATCGATCGGCGCCGCGAAAGGTGTATCGCTCGATATCTCAAAAGGATATCGACCGACTCTTTTTCTGTGTCATCATGCGAAAGGTGTGGCCAGAGATCTAGATATTTTAACTAGTGATTCATTCACATATGTTAAGCGGCTGAGATCTATAGTATCATGCAAGCAACTTGTTAAAGCATTTATAGAGATTATAATCTCCATTCCTGAATAGAAACCCTATGTCTAGCACTCTTTATCCCATTTAAACACCCCTTCATATTGTTAGTTAGAGCAACTGCCTTGCTCATTTTAGGATTTGTTACTTTTATTTCTATCAGATAAACCAACCTTGCCTAGGATTGATTAGTATATTTTATTTAATCGGTTCCCTAACTCCTCGTGATTCGATCCCTAAGTACTACAGCTGTACCTCTTATTTGAGAGAGTAAGCTCTACTGGGTAATTTGAGCACTATCACCTATATTGTTGCTGGAGCAACAAATTGCTTGTTGACATTGTTTGATAAGTCTTTTCCAATAGTTGCTTATCATTTATTTTCTCGCCACATAGTCTCATCTTTGAGACTATCCTAAATAAGGCTGAGTTATATTCATTCACAGACTTAAAGTCTTGAATCCTGAGATGAGTCCATTCATAAATGGCTTCCGGAAGAATCACAGTCTTTTGGTGATCATATCTCGATTTTAACTCTTTCCATAACTCGTATGGATTGTTCACTGTGAGATATTGAGCTTTCAAGCTCTCCTCAATGTGATGGCGAATCATCATGAGGGCTTTAGCATTGTCTTTCTTACTTGATTCATTTCCTTCAACAATACAATCCTCTAAGCCTTTGGCTCCGAGAGAGATTTCAATGTCTAAAGCCCACTGCAAGTAGTTATCACCCTTTACACTTAGGGGTTCAAAATCCAAGTTTGCAATGTTTGGCATCTGAAATAAAATTTCAAGTTTTGTTTTAGGTCTTATAAGATCTTATAAAAATAAATATATCATGCCTCGTCCATATAAAATCAGAGAGTTCAATTTCCCTAGATCATGAAGTTCTATGTTTAATTTCAAGCAATCAATTATCATAGAAACCGGTTTATAAAATTTGCAAAAATATGTATGATATGGACGAGTGCAAAGGTCTAGTCATTCCCATGGAAAGCATCATCGACCCATGCGGTTTGTGTGGACAACTCTTGTAATATATACAAGCTCATCATCTATAAGAGGTACATGTACCACACAAACCGAACCATGCAAAGCCATGCAAGAGATTTCAAGTTTATAAGGGGTTTAAGAATTTATTCTTTTAGTTTCACATCGATTTGGCTTAGGGTTTTACAAACTGGTTTCGGTTTAAAGCTTTTACCAATCGGATAAGGAATTTATAAATTTCCTAGTCAAGCATGGATTAGGTTTATCAATCGGATATGGACTTATGTCATAATCCTATTTGGACTAGGAAAAGGTTTAGGGTTTTTATGTAAATTTTAATCTCATAAGGTTTTAGGGTTTGTTCATTTAACAGATTCAATACCATAGTACTAGCAACCCAATGATTCGATTTTAACAAGCAAGAGCAAAGGCGGTTTCTAATTCAAATCGTAAACCTCAAGTTCCAGTCTAGCAATCGGTTTCTAGTTCTCAAAAATAAACCGAGTAACAACAAACAAATAAAAGAAGTTTTAGAGTTTGGTTACTTACCTTTTAACTTGATCGATGTGCTCCTTGGATTTCCTTTTTTGAATCCTTAAATAAATCAATCAAACAAAGAGACTCAAGTATGTTAGTTTTGAGATCAAACTGCAATCGATATCAAAGGAACAAGAGAAAGAAGTTGGCGGCTTAGGGTTTGGTTTGATGTCGATGAGGTTGTCTTGTAGCTCGTAGATCAGTCGTGCTGATAACGTGTTTTAACTTGAGTGTTCTTGTTGAGGTTTGGTCGATTTTAAGCTGCTGGAAAGATGGTGTTGCCGTGTGGCTTTAGAGAGAGAGAGGCTAGGTAAAATCGTGAGTATTATTGAGAAACCCTAGAGCTCTTATATAATGAGCTCTGGTCGGTTTACATAAGATAAGGATAGATCGGAACTAAATGATTTGGACATATCCACATCATTAGTCGATTACAAAGTGATCATTATCCCAAAACATAATTAAATAAATCATAAGATAAACATGAGAAATAGATAAACACAAAACCGAGTAAACTAGATAAGTATGATTTGGTTTAAGGCTGGTCTAACCAAACCATGTCAATCTCGGATATGGGCATTCCAAACCAGCCGGTTTACAACACAAACCACTTTTGTTTCTTATTTATAATCATTACAACTTTCATTTATTCTCTTCCACAACTAAAACCTAATCACTAGTTTGATTTCACTCTCCTATTCAGTAACCACAAACCCCCATTATCAAATGTACAACTTGAAGCTGAGATAAGAAAGATAAGACCATTAGTCATATGAGGCGATGAACGGAATGACCATCGACATGAAAGTATCGTAAGAGAGCGTTGCGTAGCCTGTGTAACCGGGGTCCTTCTCTTTGAACTTCTCAGTCAAACTCTGATGAAATTTATAAAAAGAAAAATGTATCAAATGATTACAAGCGGCTAGACTAATGAAAATACTTATGTAGCTTTAAAAGAGCATAGTTCCTACCTTCACAATCATCCCACATCTGCAAATCCAGCAGACAATGATAGTTAATAATCCCAATCAAGAACCACAGAACCGATGAAGACATAGAGGTAGAAACTTACTCGAGGAATCTGTCAAAACAGAGATCGACAGTGTTGCCAGTGGCATCGTCAAACTGAGATAAGATAATAAGCTGGAGAACAGAGGTTGGAAGCATGTAACCGAGATGATAGAAAGCGTCTCTGAGCTCTAAAGCATTCATCTTTCCACTCCTATCTCTATCGTACCTGTCAAACATGGCCTACAAAACCCACAATAACAGTATCACAACATCTTGACGCATAGAAATGAGCTACAAGAGTCTTTTTAAACGTCAAGTGTTGTTCACTTACACGCCATTGAGCAAGGCAATTCCACAACTCAGCATACTCCTTAGGACCTGCACAAAGTAGAAGAAGAAAGATCAGACAATAATATAAGCTCGGTTCTTGATTTAAAACCAGTTTTTTTTTTTTGATAATTTAGGGTTTCCCGCTTCGCGGTTCATTCTCTGGACCCGGTCAGGCAACAGGCAGCGGTCTACTTTACCCGGGAGGGTATTTAATCTGGGCCGAAACCCAGTACTTCTAACGGTGACATGGAAAAGGCAGTTCGCCACCGCCTGATTTCGAACCCGTGAACATGACAATTGGACCCCAAAATTCTTTGCCGACGGGCTACCTCATCCCGTCCCGTTTCTTCCAAAACAAATTTTAAAAATAAATCTAATCTATTAAAACTGAAGTACATTTTGTACTTGACCCAGACTTTTCCTAAATAATTACGATTGAATGCCACTGTCTTAAACACATTGTTTTTGAAGTTACTAAACCATATCATTAAACCATTATTAAACCATCTAATTAAATTTGATACCGATAGATACAGTCGGATCTATTAAAATTTGATACTGATAGATACAATCGGTGTTCAAAAACTCCGCTAAGACACCTGATTAAGATTAAGCGCCGGCGAGACACTCGACATGGCTAAACCGTGGTGATTTTGCCACGAATCGTAAGTAGCAATTTTTTGAGTTTCGAGTGTTTAAATCAGATGTTTGATAACTAATCTATGTACTTGGGATATAAATAAGACGAAATCACTCAACAATTTGCATATTTACAGTTGGTGGCCGCTATGAAAATGGTTTGCACAGTCGCAAACCCTAAAGAAAGATTGGGGAAGATGATCAATAAATTACCATTATGCCATTCAATAAATGAAAAGTAAAAAAAAAACCAAAGTATTTTACAGACAGGTCGAACCAAAAAACTGCAGAGTAAAACCATCATCTCTTACCATTATACATTACACTGGTGGTCTGGATTTTTGCTTTTTTTTTAGATAAATAAAAAGTCTTCATCATTAAAATATTTATCAACAGCACAGATTATAATTGTAATCTCAATTGTTTTTTGTTGGTGATTTGTTCTACAGTTTATAAAATCATTTAAGAATCTATATTATACATTGTTAATAGAAACCTTCTTAAATTCTGTAAAAATATTTAATTCAGTAGAGTAATATAGATTTTGTCACTGTAAAATCAGTAAAGTGTTGCATATTATTATATAGTATATACCAAACATTTCAATATAACTAATAGATTGTGATAAATATATGATACAAACGCCAATTAAAAACACAAAATAATATGATCACAATTTATATTTTAAAATATGTTTTGTAAATATAATAATATACAATTAATATTATGTTGAAACATTTAATATACATAAAACTTGAAATGAGAAACAAATAAAAGATGAACATGTAAATAAATTTCTATCCGCACGGGTGCGCGGATCAAAAGGTAATTTAAATTATTTTTAAAATTTTAAATTTTCATAAAATAATTTAGATTTCTCAAAATCTATAAAAATAATATATTACATATAAATTTAAATAACATATTTCAGAGTACTTAAAACTATCATATAAATTGGTTTGGTTTATATTTTTGGATAGAAAATCAATAATTATTTTAAGTATTTTTGATGTTTTAAGTATATTTTAACTATTTTAGATATTTACTGTTACCTATTTATATATATTTTCAAGTATTTAAACTAATTTAAAAATATCATATATATTATGGATGTTTTAATATAGATAAAATATTAAATGATTAATATATATAAGTATATAAATCTATTTCGGATACATTCGAATATCTGAAATATTTTGGTTCGGATTGGATTACGTTTCAGTTTTTTAAATACTAAAATTTTGAATGATTAAGATAATTAATCAATTTTGGTTTGGATTTAGTACTACTTTTTGGATCGGGATCATTTCGGGATTCAGGTTTTTTGACCAACCCTAAATAGTGATATGGAAAACAAATAACAAAAATATTTGTGAAAAATATACACGGGCGTGCGGGTCAAAATCTAGTAAATATTAAAAAATTACCAAGTCGTAGCAGAGATTCTTGAGGGCTCTTGTAGATGAACAAGAGGAACCTAATCGTTCTGTTACTGATTCCTTCGTAGCCAGAAAAGGACAACGCATGCCGGAGCTCCGATTCATGGAGGAATCCGCTCCGGTTTCCGCCAGCCGACTCGAAGCTCCTCGCGATGTCCGGATGCGTTTCCGGTGAAAACATTCCGGAAGATCCGAGTTGGTTCGTTGGTTGACCCGAGGAGCTGTATGGATGATACGCGTAAGTGTATCTAGCTTCTTCGTCAAGCTGCTGCTGCCCGAACGATTCTGGAAGCTCCGGTGCTGACGGTGCGTACGCCATTGATGATGATACGATCAAGATTCTTGGTTTCAGAAACTTTTTTTTTTTTTGGTTATTGCGTTTGTTTCAAATGTTTACGACTGATTCTGATAAATTCTTGTTTATGAATAAAGTTCGGTAGTTTTTCAATCCACTTTTGGTTTTAAGTTGCGAATCTTATGTATTCGATCTTGTGGAAATGTTGTCCACGCATATGCGTGATGATCCCCATCTGATAATTAAGTAATATATAAAGGGTTAGGGTCAATCCACTAATCGCCAATTGGTTTTAAGTTGGAAGCCCATAATTAACCCGAATCTAATACTTCTTTTTCAATTCTCCGATTTCCATTGATTTTTTAAAGTGTTCGCATGTTCGAAATAATTTATTATTTTTCGATTGGACGGTGAGGATTTATTCAATTAATAGACGGTAAGATTGAGGGCATGCTCATAAGTCATTAACTTTTTTCAGGTCAATCCATTTTGGATTACTACGTGTAAGAAAACGTACAAAGAGGACCGGACCAGGGATAATGGGTGTGATTGGTAGATATTAGAGTAATTGAGAATAAATAAAAGTGGAGTAATCAATATATCTAATACAATAAAGTTAGGAAATCTGTCTTCTTAGGCTATCCACGACATCTTGGTGAGAGGGGCAAACGATGACACGTGTCGGCTTTCTGTGTGTCTGTGTATTTCACGCGTTTTGTTTCTTGTGTGCGTCCTGTATCTGTTCCGTTGAAGAAACCCGAACGATATGTAAAGCTTTCTTAACTACTATTGAGAAAATCTATTAAGTTCCAGCCTTAAATCATTCCGTCTAACTTTTCCACTACTCGAATTTAATTATTCATCTTCTCCTCTACTTTGCAAATCCCTAATTCTCCATATCTCATTGTTTCACCAGATTCATCATTGTTTCGTCCTTATAGTGTTGATGCCTCTTTTTTTTTCTCAGAGTCTAGAAACGTTAAGAAAGGAAGGGAACTCATGGGGATTCACATGTTCCTGCCTGATGAAAAGGTTTGTCCTTTTCATATTCCATCGCCTATATCTTTCAATCATAATCTGATGGTTCCCAGCAACTATCTGTGGTGATATTCACATACAATTCCATGATCTTGCAGAGTTTATCCGTATTGGGAATGGTAAGATCTATATCACTTGCTGAGATGCATAATGGCTGTAAGAAAGCAAGTTTTGTTAATTTTTATTAGTTGATGCTCTCTTTTTTTTCTAAGGAAAAAAGTTTCCTGGCTACACAACGTTTACACTAATATGTTGGAAACCATCTGATGTATTAGAATATGTCAATAACTACACGAAGTTTATGTTAATACATGCCACATGTACGAAGTTTATGTTAATATGGTGCTAACATCACAGTCAGGTTAAATTGATCTAAATTTAAGTTAATGAGGTCAATCAGTAATTTATTAAGTTTAATAAATTTAATGATTTTTTCAAAAAAACTGATTTATTAAGATTAATAAACCTAATTGATTTTATTAATGAACTTAATAAACTTAAGAAATTCCTAAACTTAATGATTTATTAAATTTAATAAATTAATTAAAATTAATAATTTACTAAACTTAACAAATTTAATAAATTTATAAATCTTGCTAAAATTATTAAACTTATTGCACCTATTAATAAAATTAATAAACTTTATAATTTATGAAAATTAAATATATAAATTTAATTATTAAAATGATTAAACTTATTAAACATATTAATAAAACTATTAAACTTAAATAAATTAATAACATTAATAATTTATTAAATTTAATAAACATAATAATTTTTTTAAAAAATAATAAAATTAATAATTTATAAAACTTAATCAAATTAATAATCTTAATAAATTTAATTATTTACAATTAATAAAATTATTAAACTTAATAAATTAATTAAAATTCATAAATTTATTAAAATTAATAAATTTAGAAACATAATAAATTTGATGATTTATTGAACTTAATAAAATTTTAAAACTTAACTTAATAAACTTAATAACTTATTAAAATATATAAATTTATTGGTTTCATTAACTTTAAGTTTAATAAGTGTGATAATTTTAATAAGCTTAACAAATTTATTAAATTTATAAAATTAGTAAATTTTAATTTTAATTAATTTATTAAATTCAATAAATTATTAAGTTTATTAAGTTCATTAATAAAATCAATTAGGTTTATTAATCTTAATAAATCATTTTTTGAAAAAAATCATTAAATTTATTAAGTTTCATAAATTACGCATTGACCCCATTAACTTAAATTTAGATCAATTTAACCCGACTGTGATGTTGGCACCATATTAACATAAACTTCGTACATGTGTCATGTATTAACATAAACTTCGTGTAGTTATTGACACATTCTAATACATCGGATAGTTTCCACCATATTAGTGTAAACGTCGTGTAGCTAAGAAACTTTTTTCCTTTTTCTAAAGATGCACTCTTTTAAAATATTATAAAAGTCTATTGGAGTCTGATTCTGGAATTCCTCAGCAAGCTTGGTATAGTGTCTTGCCTACATGATTTACTTTACGGCCATATCTGAGGCAGGTGAAGCTAAGTTGCTTACTTTGAGAAATGACAACTGATATTTTTTTTGTATTCTTTTCCGACTCAAGGCTGCCAGTGACCAAGACCCACAGGAGTGGGAGCTTCCACAGTGTTTACATGATATTGTTGGGAGCACTTTAACCTTCCAATTGAATCTATCCCACTTCAACTTCACTGCAAAGCAGCAGAGCTTCACTGTTTTCCCGCATTTTAGAAACCAACCAGCGTCCACCACAGTCTAATTTTATTTAATCGGTTCTCTAGCTCCTCGTGATTCGATCCCTAAGTACTACAGCTGTACCTCTTATTTGAGAGAGTAAGCTCTACTGGGTAATTTGAGCAATATCACCTATATTGTTGCTGGAGCAACAAATTGCTTGTTGACATTGTTTGATAAGTCTTTTCCAATAGTTGCTTATCATTTATTTTCTCGCCACATAGTCTCATCTTTGAGACTATCCTAAACAAGGCTGAGTTATATTCATTCACAGACTTAAAGTCTTGAATCCTGAGATGAGTCCATTCATAAATGGCTTCCGGAAGAATCACAGTCTTTTGGTGATCATATCTCGATTTTAACTCTTTCCATAACTCGTATGGATTGTTCACTGTGAGATATTGAGCTTTCAAGCTCTCCTCAATGTGATGGCGAATCATCATGAGGGCTTTAGCATTGTCTTTCTTACTTGATTCATTTCCTTCAACAATACAATCCTCTAAGCCTTTGGCTCCGAGAGAGATTTCAATGTCTAAAGCCCACTGCAAGTAGTTATCACCCTTTACACTTAGGGGTTCAAAATCCAAGTTTGCAATGTTTGGCATCTGAAATAAAATTTCAAGTTTTGTTTTAGGTCTTATAAGATCTTATAAAAATAAATATATCATGCCTCGTCCATATAAAATCAGAGAGTTCAATTTCCCTAGATCATGAAGTTCTATGTTTAATTTCAAGCAATCAATTATCATAGAAACCGGTTTATAAAATTTGCAAAAATATGTATGATATGGACGAGTGCAAAGGTCTAGTCATTCCCATGGAAAGCATCATCGACCCATGCGGTTTGTGTGGACAACTCTTGTAATATATACAAGCTCATCATCTATAAGAGGTACATGTACCACACAAACCGAACCATGCAAAGCCATGCAAGAGATTTCAAGTTTATAAGGGGTTTAAGAATTTATTCTTTTAGTTTCACATCGATTTGGCTTAGGGTTTTACAAACTGGTTTCGGTTTAAAGCTTTTACCAATCGGATAAGGAATTTATAAATTTCCTAGTCAAGCATGGATTAGGTTTATCAATCGGATATGGACTTATGTCATAATCCTATTTGGACTAGGAAAAGGTTTAGGGTTTTTATGTAAATTTTAATCTCATAAGGTTTTAGGGTTTGTTCATTTAACAGATTCAATACCATAGTACTAGCAACCCAATGATTCGATTTTAACAAGCAAGAGCAAAGGCGGTTTCTAATTCAAATCGTAAACCTCAAGTTCCAGTCTAGCAATCGGTTTCTAGTTCTCAAAAATAAACCGAGTAACAACAAACAAATAAAAGAAGTTTTAGAGTTTGGTTACTTACCTTTTAACTTGATCGATGTGCTCCTTGGATTTCCTTTTTTGAATCCTTAAATAAATCAATCAAACAAAGAGACTCAAGTATGTTAGTTTTGAGATCAAACTGCAATCGATATCAAAGGAACAAGAGAAAGAAGTTGGCGGCTTAGGGTTTGGTTTGATGTCGATGAGGTTGTCTTGTAGCTCGTAGATCAGTCGTGCTGATAACGTGTTTTAACTTGAGTGTTCTTGTTGAGGTTTGGTCGATTTTAAGCTGCTGGAAAGATGGTGTTGCCGTGTGGCTTTAGAGAGAGAGAGGCTAGGTAAAATCGTGAGTATTATTGAGAAACCCTAGAGCTCTTATATAATGAGCTCTGGTCGGTTTACATAAGATAAGGATAGATCGGAACTAAATGATTTGGACATATCCACATCATTAGTCGATTACAAAGTGATCATTATCCCAAAACATAATTAAATAAATCATAAGATAAACATGAGAAATAGATAAACACAAAACCGAGTAAACTAGATAAGTATGATTTGGTTTAAGGCTGGTCTAACCAAACCATGTCAATCTCGGATATGGGCATTCCAAACCAGCCGGTTTACAACACAAACCACTTTTGTTTCTTATTTATAATCATTACAACTTTCATTTATTCTCTTCCACAACTAAAACCTAATCACTAGTTTGATTTCACTCTCCTATTCAGTAACCACAAACCCCCATTATCAAATGTACAACTTGAAGCTGAGATAAGAAAGATAAGACCATTAGTCATATGAGGCGATGAACGGAATGACCATCGACATGAAAGTATCGTAAGAGAGCGTTGCGTAGCCTGTGTAACCGGGGTCCTTCTCTTTGAACTTCTCAGTCAAACTCTGATGAAATTTATAAAAAGAAAAATGTATCAAATGATTACAAGCGGCTAGACTAATGAAAATACTTATGTAGCTTTAAAAGAGCATAGTTCCTACCTTCACAATCATCCCACATCTGCAAATCCAGCAGACAATGATAGTTAATAATCCCAATCAAGAACCACAGAACCGATGAAGACATAGAGGTAGAAACTTACTCGAGGAATCTGTCAAAACAGAGATCGACAGTGTTGCCAGTGGCATCGTCAAACTGAGATAAGATAATAAGCTGGAGAACAGAGGTTGGAAGCATGTAACCGAGATGATAGAAAGCGTCTCTGAGCTCTAAAGCATTCATCTTTCCACTCCTATCTCTATCGTACCTGTCAAACATGGCCTACAAAACCCACAATAACAGTATCACAACATCTTGACGCATAGAAATGAGCTACAAGAGTCTTTTTAAACGTCAAGTGTTGTTCACTTACACGCCATTGAGCAAGGCAATTCCACAACTCAGCATACTCCTTAGGACCTGCACAAAGTAGAAGAAGAAAGATCAGACAATAATATAAGCTCGGTTCTTGATTTAAAACCAGTTTTTTTTTTTTGATAATTTAGGGTTTCCCGCTTCGCGGTTCATTCTCTGGACCCGGTCAGGCAACAGGCAGCGGTCTACTTTACCCGGGAGGGTATTTAATCTGGGCCGAAACCCAGTACTTCTAACGGTGACATGGAAAAGGCAGTTCGCCACCGCCTGATTTCGAACCCGTGAACATGACAATTGGACCCCAAAATTCTTTGCCGACGGGCTACCTCATCCCGTCCCGTTTCTTCAAACACAAATTTTAAAAATAAATCTTAATCTATTAAAAACTGAAGTACATTTTGTACTTGACCCAGACTTTTCCTAAATTAATTACGATTGAATGCCACTGTCTTAAACACATTGTTTTTGAAGTTACTAAACCATATCATTAACCATTATTAAACCATCTAATTAAATTTGATACCGATAGATACAGTCGGATCTATTAAAATTTGATACTGATAGATACAATCGGTGTTCAAAAACTCCGCTAAGACACCTGATTAAGATTAAGCGCCGGCGAGACACTCGACATGCTAAAACCGTGAGTGATTTTGCCACGAATCGTAAGTAGCAATTTTTTGAGTTTCGAGTGTTTAAATCAGATGTTTGATAACTAATCTATGTACTTGGGATATAAATAAGACGAAATCACTCAACAATTTGCATATT